>NW_027052817.1:0-150890 GCF_011386835.1 Chrysemys picta bellii | reverse complement strand
AGTCTCTAAGGGGCCACAGGTCTCTGACACAAGGCACTGCATCGCTAGCAAACCAAGTTTGCTAGTCTCTAAGGGGCCACAGGTCTCTGACACAAGGCACTGCATCGCTAGCAAACCAGGTTTGCAAGTCTCTAAGGGGCCACAGGTCTCTGACACAAGGCACTGCATCGCTAGCAAACCAAGTTTGCTAGTCTCTAAGGGGCCACAGGTCTCTGACACAAGGCACTACATCTCTAGCAAACCAGGTTTGCAAGTCTCTAAGGGGCCACAGGTCTCTGACACAAGGCACTGCATCGCTAGCAAACCAAGTTTGCTAGTCTCTAAGGGGCCACAGGTCTCTGACACAAGGCACTGCATCGCTAGCAAACCAAGTTTGCTAGTCTCTAAGGGGCCACAGGTCTCTGACACAAGGCACTACATCTCTAGCAAACCAGGTTTGCAAGTCTCTAAGGGGCCACAAGTCTCTGACACAAGGCACTGCATCTCTAGCAAACCAGGTTTGCAAGTCTCTAAGGGGCCACAAGTCTCTGACACAAGGCACTGCATCTCTAGCAAACCAGGTTTGCTAGTCTCTAAGGGGCCACAGGTCTCTGACACCAGGCACTGCATCTCTAGCAAACCAAGTTTGCTAGTCTGTAAGGGGCCACAGGTCTCTGACACAAGGCACTGCATCGCTAGCAAACCAGGTTTGCTAGTCTCTAAGGGGCCACAGGTCTCTGACACAAGGCACTGCATCGCTAGCAAACCAAGTTTGCTAGTCTCTAAGGGGCCACAGGTCTCTGACACAAGGCACTGCATCGCTAGCAAACCAAGTTTGCTAGTCTCTAAGGGGCCACAGGTCTCTGACACAAGGCACTGCATCGCTAGCAAACCAAGTTTGCTAGTCTCTAAGGGGCCACAGGTCTCTGACACAAGGCACTGCATCTCTAGCAAACCAGGTTTGCAAGTCTCTAAGGGGCCACAGGTCTCTGACACAAGGCACTGCATCGCTAGCAAACCAAGTTTGCTAGTCTCTAAGGGGCCACAGGTCTCTGACACAAGGCACTACATCTCTAGCAAACCAGGTTTGCAAGTCTCTAAGGGGCCACAGGTCTCTGACACAAGGCACTGCATCGCTAGCAAACCAAGTTTGCTAGTCTCTAAGGGGCCACAGGTCTCTGACACAAGGCACTACATCTCTAGCAAACCAGGTTTGCAAGTCTCTAAGGGGCCACAGGTCTCTGACACCAGGCACTGCATCTCTAGCAAACCAGGTTTGCAAGTCTCTAAGGGGCCACAGGTCTCTGACACCAGGCACTGCATCTCTAGCAAACCAGGTTTGCTAGTCTCTAAGGGGCCACAGGTCTCTGACACCAGGCACTGCATCTCTAGCAAACCAAGTTTGCTAGTCTGTAAGGGGCCACAGGTCTCTGACACAAGGCACTGCATCTCTAGCAAACCAAGTTTGCTAGTCTCTAAGGGGCCACAGGTCTGTGACACAAGGCACTGCATCTCTAGCAAACCAAGTTTGCTAGTCTCTAAGGGGCCACAGGTCTCTGACACAAGGCACTGCATCTCTAGCAAACCAGGTTTGCTAGTCTCTAAGGGGCCACAGGTCTCTGACACAAGGCACTGCATCGCTAGCAAACCAGGTTTGCTAGTCTCTAAGGGGCCACAGGTCTCTGACACAAGGCACTGCATCACTAGCAAACCAGGTTTGCTAGTCTCTAAGGGGCCACAGGCCTGTGACACAAGGCACTGCATCGCTAGCAAACCAGGTTTGCTAGTCTCTAAGGGGCCACAGGCCTGTGACACAAGGCACTGCATCGCTAGCAAACCAAGTTTGCTAGTCTCTAAGGGGCCACAGGCCTGTGACACAAGGCACTGCATCGCTAGCAAACCAAGTTTGCTAGTCTCTAAGGGGCCACAGGTCTCTGACACCAGGCACTGCATCTCTAGCAAACCAAGTTTGCTAGTCTCTAAGGGGCCACAGGTCTGACACCAGGCACTGCATCTCTAGCAAACCAAGTTTGCTAGTCTCTAAGGGGCCACAGGCCTGACACCAGGCACTGCATCTCTAGCAAACCAGGTTTGCTAGTCTCTAAGGGGCCACAGGCCTGACACCAGGCACTGCATCTCTAGCAAACCAAGTTTGCTAGTCTCTAAGGGGCCACAGGCCTGACACCAGGCACTGCATCTATAGCAAACCAGGTTTGCTAGTCTCTAAGGGGCCACAGGCCTGACACCAGGCACTGCATCTCTAGCAAACCAAGTTTGCTAGTGTCTAAGGGACCACAGGCCTGACACAAGGCACTGCATCTCTAGCAAACCAGGTTTGCTAGTCTCTAAGGGGCCACAGGTCTGTGACACAAGGCACTGCATCTCTAGCAAACCAAGTTTGCTAGTCTCTAAGGGGCCACAGGTCTCTGACACAAGGCACTGCATCTCTAGCAAACCAGGTTTGCTAGTCTCTAAGGGGCCACAGGCCTGACACCAGGCACTGCATCTCTAGCAAACCAGGTTTGCTAGTCTCTAAGGGGCCACAGGCCTGACACCAGGCACTGCATCTCTAGCAAACCAGGTTTGCTAGTCTCTAAGGGGCCACAGGCCTGACACCAGGCACTGCATCTCTAGCAAACCAGGTTTGCTAGTCTCTAAGGGGACACAGGCCTGACACCAGGCACTGCATCTCTAGCAAACCAGGTTTGCTAGTCTCTAAGGGGACACAGGCCTGACACCAGGCACTGCATCTCTAGCAAACCAGGTTTGCTAGTCTCTAAGGGGCCACAGGCCTGACACCAGGCACTGCATCTCTAGCAAACCAGGTTTGCTAGTCTCTAAGGGGCCACAGGCCTGACACCAGGCACTGCATCTCTAGCAAACCAGGTTTGCTAGTCTCTAAGGGGCCACAGGCCTGACACCAGGCACTGCATCGCTAGCAAACCAGGTTTGCTAGTCTCTAAGGGGCCACAGGCCTGACACCAGGCACTGCATCTCTAGCAAACCAGGTTTGCTAGTCTCTAAGGGGCCACAGGTCTCTGACACAAGGCACTGCATCTCTAGCAAACCAGGTTTGCTAGTGTCTAAGGGGCCACAGGTCTCTGACACAAGGCACTGCATCTCTAGCAAACCAAGTTTGCTAGTGTCTAAGGGGCCACAGGTCTCTGACACAAGGCACTGCATCTCTAGCAAACCAGGTTTGCTAGTCTCTAAGGGGCCACAGGTCTCTGACACAAGGCACTGCATCTCTAGCAAACCAAGTTTGCTAGTCTCTAAGGGGCCACAGGTCTCTGACACCAGGCACTGCATCTCTAGCAAACCAAGTTTGCTAGTCTCTAAGGGGCCACAGGCCTGACACCAGGCACTGCATCTCTAGCAAACCAGGTTTGCTAGTCTCTAAGGGGCCACAGGCCTGACACCAGGCACTGCATCTCTAGCAAACCAGGTTTGCTAGTCTCTAAGGGGCCACAGGCCTGACACCAGGCACTGCATCTCTAGCAAACCAGGTTTGCTAGTCTCTAAGGGGCCACAGGCCTGACACCAGGCACTGCATCTCTAGCAAACCAGGTTTGCTAGTCTCTAAGGGGCCACAGGCCTGACACAAGGCACTGCATCGCTAGCAAACCAGGTTTGCTAGTCTCTAAGGGGCCACAGGCCTGACACCAGGCACTGCATCTCTAGCAAACCAGGTTTGCTAGTCTCTAAGGGGCCACAGGCCTGACACCAGGCACTGCATCTCTTGCAAACCAGGTTTGCTAGTCTCTAAGGGGCCACAGGTCTCTGACACAAGGCACTGCATCTCTAGCAAACCAAGTTTGCTAGTCTCTAAGGGGTCACAGGCCTGACACAAGGCACTGCATCGCTAGCAAACCAAGTTTGCTAGTCTCTAAGAGGCCACAGGTCTCTGACACAAGGCACTGCATCTCTAGCAAACCAAGTTTGCTAGTCTCTAAGGGGCCACAGGTCTCTGACACAAGGCACTGCATCTCTAGCAAACCAAGTTTGCTAGTCTCTAAGGGGCCACAGGTCTCTGACACAAGGCACTGCATCTCTAGCAAACCAGGTTTGCTAGTCTCTAAGGGGCCACAGGCCTGACACCAGGCACTGCATCTCTAGCAAACCAGGTTTGCTAGTCTCTAAGGGGCCACAGGCCTGACACCAGGCACTGCATCTCTAGCAAACCAGGTTTGCTAGTCTCTAAGGGGCCACAGGCCTGACACCAGACACTGCATCTCTAGCAAACCAGGTTTGCTAGTCTCTAAGGGGCCACAGGCGTCTGACACCAGGCACTGCATCTCTAGCAAACCAGGTTTGCTAGTCTCTAAGGGGCCACAGGCCTGACACCAGGCACTGCATCGCTAGCAAACCAGTTTTGCTAGTCTCTAAGGGGCCACAGGTCTCTGACACAAGGCACTGCATCTCTAGCAAACCAAGTTTGCTAGTCTCTAAGGGGCCACAGGTCTCTGACACAAGGCACTGCATCTCTTGCAAACCAAGTTTGCTAGTCTCTAAGGGGCCACAGGTCTCTGACACAAGGCACTGCATCGCTAGCAAACCAAGTTTGCTAGTCTCTAAGGGGCCACAGGTCTCTGACACAAGGCACTGCATCGCTAGCAAACCAAGTTTGCTAGTCTCTAAGGGGCCACAGGTCTCTGACACAAGGCACTGCATCGCTAGCAAACCAAGTTTGCTAGTCTCTAAGGGGCCACAGGTCTCTGACACAAGGCACTGCATCGCTAGCAAACCAAGTTTGCTAGTCTCTAAGGGGCCACAGGTCTCTGACACAAGGCACTGCATCGCTAGCAAACCAAGTTTGCTAGTCTCTAAGGGGCCACAGGTCTCTGACACAAGGCACTGCATCGCTAGCAAACCAGGTTTGCTAGTCTCTAAGGGGCCACAGGTCTCTGACACAAGGCACTGCATCTCTAGCAAACCAAGTTTGCTAGTCTCTAAGGGGCCACAGGTCTCTGACACAAGGCACTGCATCTCTAGCAAACCAGGTTTGCTAGTCTCTAAGGGGCCACAGGTCTCTGACACAAGGCACTGCATCTCTAGCAAACCAAGTTTGCTAGTCTCTAAGGGGCCACAGGTCTGTGACACAAGGCACTGCATCTCTAGCAAACCAAGTTTGCTAGTCTCTAAGGGGCCACAGGTCTCTGACACAAGGCACTGCATCTCTAGCAAACCAAGTTTGCTAGTCTCTAAGGGGCCACAGGTCTCTGACACAAGGCACTGCATCTCTAGCAAACCAAGTTTGCTAGTCTCTAAGGGGCCACAGGGCTCTGACACAAGGCACTGCATCGCTAGCAAACCAAGTTTGCTAGTCTCTAAGGGGCCACAGGCCTGTGACACAAGGCACTGCCTCGCTAGCAAACCAAGTTTGCTAGTCTCTAAGGGGCCACAGGCCTGTGACACAAGGCACTGCCTCGCTAGGAAACCAAGTTTGCTAGTCTCTAAGGGGCCACAGGTCTCTGACACAAGGCACTGCATCTCTAGCAAACCAAGTTTGCTAGTCTGTAAGGGGCCACAGGTCTCTGACACAAGGCACTGCATCGCTAGCAAACCAAGTTTGCTAGTCTCTAAGGGGCCACAGGCCTGTGACACAAGGCACTGCATCGCTAGCAAACCAAGTTTGCTAGTCTCTAAGGGGCCACAGGCCTGTGACACAAGGCACTGCATCGCTAGCAAACCAAGTTTGCTAGTCTCTAAGGGGCCACAGGCCTGTGACACAAGGCACTGCATCGCTAGGAAACCAAGTTTGCTAGTCTCTAAGGGGCCACAGGTCTCTGACACAAGGCACTGCATCGCTAGCAAACCAAGTTTGCTAGTCTCTAAGGGGCCACAGGTCTCTGACACAAGGCACTGCATCTCTTGCAAACCAGGTTTGCTAGTCTCTAAGGGGCCACAGGTCTGTGACACAAGGCACTGCATCTCTAGCAAACCAAGTTTGCTAGTCTCTAAGGGGCCACAGGTCTGTGACACAAGGCACTGCATCTCTAGCAAACCAAGTTTGCTAGTCTCTAAGGGGCCACAGGTCTCTGACACAAGGCACTGCATCTCTAGCAAACCAGGTTTGCTAGTCTCTAAGGGGCCACAGGTCTGTGACACAAGGCACTGCATTTCTAGCAAACCAGGTTTGCTAGTCTCTAAGGGGCCACAGGCCTGACACCAGGCACTGCATCTCTAGCAAACCAGGTTTGCTAGTCTCTAAGGGGCCACAGGCCTGACACCAGGCACTGCATCTCTAGCAAACCAGGTTTGCTAGTCTCTAAGGGGCCACAGGCCTGACACCAGGCACTGCATCTCTAGCAAACCAGGTTTGCTAGTCTCTAAGGGGCCAGAGGCGTCTGACACCGGGCACTGCATCTCTAGCAAACCAGGTTTGCTAGTCTCTAAGGGGCCACAGGCCTGACACCAGGCACTGCATCGCTAGCAAACCAGGTTTGCTAGTCTCTAAGGGGCCACAGGCGTCTGACACCAGGCACTGCATCTCTAACAAACCAGGTTTGCTAGTCTCTAAGGGGCCACAGGTCTCTGACACAAGGCACTGCATCTCTAGCAAACCAAGTTTGCTAGTCTCTAAGGGGCCACAGGTCTGTGACACAAGGCACTGCATCTCTAGCAAACCAAGTTTGCTAGTCTCTAAGGGGCCACAGGTCTCTGACACAAGGCACTGCATCTCTAGCAAACCAAGTTTGCTAGTCTCTAAGGGGCCACAGGTCTCTGACACAAGGCACTGCATCTCTAGCAAACCAAGTTTGCTAGTCTCTAAGGGGCCACAGGGCTCTGACACAAGGCACTGCATCGCTAGCAAACCAAGTTTGCTAGTCTCTAAGGGGCCACAGGCCTGTGACACAAGGCACTGCCTCGCTAGCAAACCAAGTTTGCTAGTCTCTAAGGGGCCACAGGCCTGTGACACAAGGCACTGCCTCGCTAGGAAACCAAGTTTGCTAGTCTCTAAGGGGCCACAGGTCTCTGACACAAGGCACTGCATCTCTAGCAAACCAAGTTTGCTAGTCTGTAAGGGGCCACAGGTCTCTGACACAAGGCACTGCATCGCTAGCAAACCAAGTTTGCTAGTCTCTAAGGGGCCACAGGCCTGTGACACAAGGCACTGCATCGCTAGCAAACCAAGTTTGCTAGTCTCTAAGGGGCCACAGGCCTGTGACACAAGGCACTGCATCGCTAGCAAACCAAGTTTGCTAGTCTCTAAGGGGCCACAGGCCTGTGACACAAGGCACTGCATCGCTAGGAAACCAAGTTTGCTAGTCTCTAAGGGGCCACAGGTCTCTGACACAAGGCACTGCATCGCTAGCAAACCAAGTTTGCTAGTCTCTAAGGGGCCACAGGTCTCTGACACAAGGCACTGCATCTCTTGCAAACCAGGTTTGCTAGTCTCTAAGGGGCCACAGGTCTGTGACACAAGGCACTGCATCTCTAGCAAACCAAGTTTGCTAGTCTCTAAGGGGCCACAGGTCTGTGACACAAGGCACTGCATCTCTAGCAAACCAAGTTTGCTAGTCTCTAAGGGGCCACAGGTCTCTGACACAAGGCACTGCATCTCTAGCAAACCAGGTTTGCTAGTCTCTAAGGGGCCACAGGTCTGTGACACAAGGCACTGCATCTCTAGCAAACCAGGTTTGCTAGTCTCTAAGGGGCCACAGGCCTGACACCAGGCACTGCATCTCTAGCAAACCAGGTTTGCTAGTCTCTAAGGGGCCACAGGCCTGACACCAGGCACTGCATCTCTAGCAAACCAGGTTTGCTAGTCTCTAAGGGGCCACAGGCCTGACACCAGGCACTGCATCTCTAGCAAACCAGGTTTGCTAGTCTCTAAGGGGCCACAGGCGTCTGACACCGGGCACTGCATCTCTAGCAAACCAGGTTTGCTAGTCTCTAAGGGGCCACAGGCCTGACACCAGGCACTGCATCGCTAGCAAACCAGGTTTGCTAGTCTCTAAGGGGCCACAGGCGTCTGACACCAGGCACTGCATCTCTAACAAACCAGGTTTGCTAGTCTCTAAGGGGCCACAGGTCTCTGACACAAGGCACTGCATCGCTAGCAAACCAGGTTTGCTAGTCTCTAAGGGGCCACAGGTCTCTGACACAAGGCACTGCATCTCTAGCAAACCAGGTTTGCTAGTCTCTAAGGGGCCACAGGTCTCTGACACAAGGCACTGCATCGCTAGCAAACCAGGTTTGCTAGTCTCTAAGGGGCCACAGGTCTCTGACACAAGGCACTGCATCTCTAGCAAACCAAGTTTGCTAGTCTCTAAGGGGCCACAGGTCTCTGACACAAGGCTTGCATCTCTAGCAAACCAAGTTTGCTAGTCTCTAAGGGGCCACAGGTCTCTGACACAAGGCACTGCATCGCTAGCAAACCAAGTTTGCTAGTCTCTAAGGGGTCACAGGTCTCTGACACAAGGCACTGCATCGCTAGCAAACCAAGTTTGCTAGTCTCTAAGGGGCCACAGGTCTCTGACACAAGGCACTGCATCGCTAGCAAACCAAGTTTGCTAGTCTCTAAGGGGCCACAGGTCTCTGACACAAGGCACTGCATCTCTAGCAAACCAAGTTTGCTAGTCTCTAAGGGGCCACAGGTCTCTGACACAAGGCACTGCATCTCTAGCAAACCAAGTTTGCTAGTCTCTAAGGGGCCACAGGTCTCTGACACAAGGCACTGCATCTCTAGCAAACCAGGTTTGCTAGTCTCTAAGGGGCCACAGGTCTCTGACACAAGGCACTGCATCTCTAGCAAACCAGGTTTGCTAGTCTCTAAGGGGCCACAGGTCTCTGACACAAGGCACTGCATCTCTAGCAAACCAGGTTTGCTAGTCTCTAAGGGGCCACAGGTCTGACACCAGGCACTGCATCTCTAGCAAACCAGGTTTGCTAGTCTCTAAGGGGCCACAGGTCTCTGACACCAGGCACTGCATCTCTAGCAAACCAGGTTTGCTAGTCTCTAAGGGGCCACAGGCCTGACACCAGGCACTGCATCTCTAGCAAACCAGGTTTGCTAGTCTCTAAGGGGCCACAGGCCTGACACCAGGCACTGCATCTCTAGCAAACCAGGTTTGCTAGTCTCTAAGGGGCCACAGGCCTGACACCAGGCACTGCATCTCTAGCAAACCAGGTTTGCTAGTCTCTAAGGGGCCACAGGTCTCTGACACCAGGCACTGCATCTCTAGCAAACCAGGTTTGCTAGTCTCTAAGGGGCCACAGGTCTGTGACACAAGGCACTGCATCTCTAGGAAACCAGGTTTGCTAGTCTCTAAGGGGCACAGGTCTGTGACACAAGGCACTGCATCTCTAGCAAACCAAGTTTGCTAGTCTCTAAGGGGCCACAGGTCTCTGACACAAGGCACTGCATCGCTAGCAAACCAAGTTTGCTAGTCTCTAAGGGGCCACAGGTCTCTGACACAAGGCACTGCATCTCTAGCAAACCAGGTTTGCTAGTCTCTAAGGGGCCACAGGCCTGTGACACAAGGCACTGCATCGCTAGCAAACCAAGTTTGCTAGTCTCTAAGGGGCCACAGGCCTGTGACACAAGGCACTGCATCGCTAGCAAACCAAGTTTGCTAGTCTCTAAGGGGCCACAGGTTTCTGACACAAGGCACTGCATCGCTAGCAAACCAAGTTTGCTAGTCTCTAAGGGGCCACAGGTCTCTGACACAAGGCACTGCATCTCTAGTAAACCAAGTTTGCTAGTCTCTAAGGGGCCACAGGTCTCTGACACAAGGCACTGCATCTCTAGCAAACCAAGTTTGCTAGTCTCTAAGGGGCCACAGGTCTCTGACACAAGGCACTGCATCGCTAGCAAACCAAGTTTGCTAGTCTCTAAGGGGCCACAGGTCTCTGACACAAGGCACTGCATCGCTAGCAAACCAAGTTTGCTAGTCTCTAAGGGGCCACAGGTCTCTGACACAAGGCACTGCATCGCTAGCAAACCAAGTTTGCTAGTCTCTAAGGGGCCACAGGTCTCTGACACAAGGCACTGCATCGCTAGCAAACCAAGTTTGCTTGTCTCTAAGGGGCCACAGGTCTGTGACACAAGGCACTGCATCGCTAGCAAACCAGGTTTGCTAGTCTCTAAGGGGCCACAGGTCTGTGACACAAGGCACTGCATCTCTAGCAAACCAGGTTTGCTAGTCTCTAAGGGGCCACAGGTCTGTGACACAAGGCACTGCATCTCTAGCAAACCAGGTTTGCTAGTCTCTAAGGGGCCACAGGTCTGTGACACAAGGCACTGCATCTCTAGCAAACCAGGTTTGCTAGTCTCTAAGGGGCCACAGGTCTGTGACACAAGGCACTGCATCTCTAGCAAACCAGGTTTGCTAGTCTCTAAGGGGCCACAGGCCTGTGACACAAGGCACTGCATCGCTAGCAAACCAGGTTTGCTAGTCTCTAAGGGGCCACAGGCCTGTGACACAAGGCACTGCATCGCTAGCAAACCAAGTTTGCTAGTCTCTAAGGGGCCACAGGCCTGTGACAAAAGGCACTGCATCGCTAGCAAACCAAGTTTGCTAGTCTCTAAGGGGCCACAGGTCTCTGACACAAGGCACTGCATCGCTAGCAAACCAAGTTTGCTAGTCTCTAAGGGGCCACAGGTCTCTGACACAAGGCACTGCATCTCTAGCAAACCAAGTTTGCTAGTCTCTAAGGGGCCACAGGTCTCTGACACAAGGCACTGCATCTCTAGCAAACCAGGTTTGCTAGTCTCTAAGGGGCCACAGGCCTGACACCAGGCACTGCATCTCTAGCAAACCAAGTTTGCTAGTCTCTAAGGGGCCACAGGCCTGACACCAGGCACTGCATCTCTAGCAAACCAGGTTTGCTAGTCTCTAAGGGGCCACAGGCCTGACACCAGGCACTGCATCTCTAGCAAACCAGGTTTGCTAGTCTCTAAGGGGCCACAGGCCTGACACCAGGCACTGCATCTCTAGCAAACCAGGTTTGCTAGTCTCTAAGGGGCCACAGGCCTGACACCAGGCACTGCATCTCTAGCAAACCAGGTTTGCTAGTCTCTAAGGGGCCACAGGTCTCTGACACCAGGCACTGCATCTCTAGCAAACCAGGTTTGCTAGTCTCTAAGGGGCCACAGGTCTCTGACACAAGGCACTGCATCTCTAGCAAACCAGGTTTGCTAGTCTCTAAGGGGCACAGGTCTGTGACACAAGGCACTGCATCTCTAGCAAACCAAGTTTGCTAGTCTCTAAGGGGCCACAGGTCTCTGACACAAGGCACTGCATCTCTAGCAAACCAGGTTTGCTAGTCTCTAAGGGGCCACAGGCCTGTGACACAAGGCACTGCATCGCTAGCAAACCAAGTTTGCTAGTCTCTAAGGGGCCACAGGCCTGTGACACAAGGCACTGCATCGCTAGCAAACCAAGTTTGCTAGTCTCTAAGGGGCCACAGGTCTCTGACACAAGGCACTGCATCGCTAGCAAACCAAGTTTGCTAGTCTCTAAGGGGCCACAGGTCTCTGACACAAGGCACTGCATCTCTAGCAAACCAAGTTTGCTAGTCTCTAAGGGGCCACAGGTCTCTGACACAAGGCACTGCATCTCTAGCAAACCAAGTTTGCTAGTCTCTAAGGGGCCACAGGTCTCTGACACAAGGCACTGCATCGCTAGCAAACCAAGTTTGCTAGTCTCTAAGGGGCCACAGGTCTCTGACACAAGGCACTGCATCGCTAGCAAACCAAGTTTGCTAGTCTCTAAGGGGCCACAGGTCTCTGACACAAGGCACTGCATCGCTAGCAAACCAAGTTTGCTAGTCTCTAAGGGGCCACAGGTCTCTGACACAAGGCACTGCATCGCTAGCAAACCAAGTTTGCTAGTCTCTAAGGGGCCACAGGTCTGTGACACAAGGCACTGCATCGCTAGCAAACCAGGTTTGCTAGTCTCTAAGGGGCCACAGGTCTGTGACACAAGGCACTGCATCGCTAGCAAACCAGGTTTGCTAGTCTCTAAGGGGCCACAGGTCTGTGACACAAGGCACTGCATCTCTAGCAAACCAGGTTTGCTAGTCTCTAAGGGGCCACAGGTCTGTGACACAAGGCACTGCATCTCTAGCAAACCAGGTTTGCTAGTCTCTAAGGGGCCACAGGTCTGTGACACAAGGCACTGCATCTCTAGCAAACCAGGTTTGCTAGTCTCTAAGGGGCCACAGGTCTGTGACACAAGGCACTGCATCGCTAGCAAACCAGGTTTGCTAGTCTCTAAGGGGCCACAGGCCTGTGACAAAAGGCACTGCATCGCTAGCAAACCAGGTTTGCTAGTCTCTAAGGGGCCACAGGCCTGTGACACAAGGCACTGCATCGCTAGCAAACCAAGTTTGCTAGTCTCTAAGGGGCCACAGGCCTGTGACACAAGTCACTGCATCGCTAGCAAACCAAGTTTGCTAGTCTCTAAGGGGCCACAGGTCTCTGACACAAGGCACTGCATCGCTAGCAAACCAAGTTTGCTAGTCTCTAAGGGGCCACAGGTCTCTGACACAAGGCACTGCATCTCTAGCAAACCAAGTTTGCTAGTCTCTAAGGGGCCACAGGTCTCTGACACAAGGCACTGCATCTCTAGCAAACCAGGTTTGCTAGTCTCTAAGGGGCCACAGGCCTGACACCAGGCACTGCATCTCTAGCAAACCAGGTTTGCTAGTCTCTAAGGGGCCACAGGTCTGTGACACAAGGCACTGCATCTCTAGCAAACCAGGTTTGCTAGTCTCTAAGGGGCCACAGGTCTGTGACACAAGGCACTGCATCTCTAGCAAACCAGGTTTGCTAGTCTCTAAGGGGCCACAGGTCTGTGACACAAGGCACTGCATCGCTAGCAAACCAGGTTTGCTAGTCTCTAAGGGGCCACAGGTCTGTGACACAAGGCACTGCATCGCTAGCAAACCAGGTTTGCTAGTCTCCAAGGGGCCACAGGTCTGTGACACAAGGCACTGCATCTCTAGCAAACCAGGTTTGCTAGTCTCTAAGGGGCCACAGGTCTGTGACACAAGGCACTGCATCTCTAGCAAACCAGGTTTGCTAGTCTCTAAGGGGCCACAGGTCTGTGACACAAGGCACTGCATCTCTAGCAAACCAGGTTTGCTAGTCTCTAAGGGGCCACAGGTCTGTGACACAAGGCACTGCATCTCTAGCAAACCAGGTTTGCTAGTCTCTAAGGGGCCACAGGTCTGTGACACAAGGCACTGCATCTCTAGCAAACCAGGTTTGCTAGTCTCTAAGGGGCCACAGGTCTGTGACACAAGGCACTGCATCGCTAGCAAACCAGGTTTGCTAGTCTCTAAGGGGCCACAGGTCTGTGACACAAGGCACTGCATCGCTAGCAAACCAGGTTTGCTAGTCTCTAAGGGGCCACAGGTCTGTGACACAAGGCACTGCATCTCTAGCAAACCAGGTTTGCTAGTCTCTAAGGGGCCACAGGTCTGTGACACAAGGCACTGCATCTCTAGCAAACCAGGTTTGCTAGTCTCTAAGGGGCCACAGGTCTGTGACACAAGGCACTGCATCTCTAGCAAACCAGGTTTGCTAGTCTCTAAGGGGCCACAGGTCTGTGACACAAGGCACTGCATCGCTAGCAAACCAGGTTTGCTAGTCTCTAAGGGGCCACAGGCCTGTGACAAAAGGCACTGCATCGCTAGCAAACCAGGTTTGCTAGTCTCTAAGGGGCCACAGGCCTGTGACACAAGGCACTGCATCGCTAGCAAACCAAGTTTGCTAGTCTCTAAGGGGCCACAGGCCTGTGACACAAGTCACTGCATCGCTAGCAAACCAAGTTTGCTAGTCTCTAAGGGGCCACAGGTCTCTGACACAAGGCACTGCATCGCTAGCAAACCAAGTTTGCTAGTCTCTAAGGGGCCACAGGTCTCTGACACAAGGCACTGCATCTCTAGCAAACCAAGTTTGCTAGTCTCTAAGGGGCCACAGGTCTCTGACACAAGGCACTGCATCTCTAGCAAACCAGGTTTGCTAGTCTCTAAGGGGCCACAGGCCTGACACCAGGCACTGCATCTCTAGCAAACCAGGTTTGCTAGTCTCTAAGGGGCCACAGGTCTCTGACACAAGGCACTGCATCTCTAGCAAACCAGGTTTGCTAGTCTCTAAGCTGCCACAGGTCTCTGACACAAGGCACTGCATCTCTAGCAAACCAGGTTTGCTAGTCTCTAAGGGGCCACAGGCCTGACACCAGGCACTGCATCTCTAGCAAACCAGGTTTGCTAGTCTCTAAGGGGCCACAGGTCTCTGACACAAGGCACTGCATCTCTAGCAAACGAAGTTTGCTAGTCTCTAAGGGGCCACAGGCCTGACACCAGGCACTGCATCTCTAGCAAACCAGGTTTGCTAGTCTCTAAGGGGCCACAGGTCTCTGACACAAGGCACTGCATCTCTAGCAAACCAGGTTTGCTAGTCTCTAAGGGGCCACAGGTCTCTGACACAAGGCACTGCATCGCTAGCAAACCAGGTTTGCTAGTCTCTAAGGGGCCACAGGTCTCTGACACAAGGCACTGCATCTCTAGCAAACCAAGTTTGCTAGTCTCTAAGGGGCCACAGGTCTCTGACACAAGGCTTGCATCTCTAGCAAACCAAGTTTGCTAGTCTCTAAGGGGCCACAGGTCTCTGACACAAGGCACTGCATCGCTAGCAAACCAAGTTTGCTAGTCTCTAAGGGGTCACAGGTCTCTGACACAAGGCACTGCATCGCTAGCAAACCAAGTTTGCTAGTCTCTAAGGGGCCACAGGTCTCTGACACAAGGCACTGCATCGCTAGCAAACCAAGTTTGCTAGTCTCTAAGGGGCCACAGGTCTCTGACACAAGGCACTGCATCTCTAGCAAACCAAGTTTGCTAGTCTCTAAGGGGCCACAGGTCTCTGACACAAGGCACTGCATCTCTAGCAAACAAAGTTTGCTAGTCTCTAAGGGGCCACAGGTCTCTGACACAAGGCACTGCATCTCTAGCAAACCAGGTTTGCTAGTCTCTAAGGGGCCACAGGTCTCTGACACAAGGCACTGCATCTCTAGCAAACCAGGTTTGCTAGTCTCTAAGGGGCCACAGGTCTCTGACACAAGGCACTGCATCTCTAGCAAACCAGGTTTGCTAGTCTCTAAGGGGCCACAGGTCTGACACCAGGCACTGCATCTCTAGCAAACCAGGTTTGCTAGTCTCTAAGGGGCCACAGGTCTCTGACACCAGGCACTGCATCTCTAGCAAACCAGGTTTGCTAGTCTCTAAGGGGCCACAGGCCTGACACCAGGCACTGCATCTCTAGCAAACCAGGTTTGCTAGTCTCTAAGGGGCCACAGGCCTGACACCAGGCACTGCATCTCTAGCAAACCAGGTTTGCTAGTCTCTAAGGGGCCACAGGCCTGACACCAGGCACTGCATCTCTAGCAAACCAGGTTTGCTAGTCTCTAAGGGGCCACAGGTCTCTGACACCAGGCACTGCATCTCTAGCAAACCAGGTTTGCTAGTCTCTAAGGGGCCACAGGTCTGTGACACAAGGCACTGCATCTCTAGCAAACCAGGTTTGCTAGTCTCTAAGGGGCACAGGTCTGTGACACAAGGCACTGCATCTCTAGCAAACCAAGTTTGCTAGTCTCTAAGGGGCCACAGGTCTCTGACACAAGGCACTGCATCGCTAGCAAACCAAGTTTGCTAGTCTCTAAGGGGCCACAGGTCTCTGACACAAGGCACTGCATCTCTAGCAAACCAGGTTTGCTAGTCTCTAAGGGGCCACAGGCCTGTGACACAAGGCACTGCATCGCTAGCAAACCAAGTTTGCTAGTCTCTAAGGGGCCACAGGCCTGTGACACAAGGCACTGCATCGCTAGCAAACCAAGTTTGCTAGTCTCTAAGGGGCCACAGGTTTCTGACACAAGGCACTGCATCGCTAGCAAACCAAGTTTGCTAGTCTCTAAGGGGCCACAGGTCTCTGACACAAGGCACTGCATCTCTAGCAAACCAAGTTTGCTAGTCTCTAAGGGGCCACAGGTCTCTGACACAAGGCACTGCATCTCTAGCAAACCAAGTTTGCTAGTCTCTAAGGGGCCACAGGTCTCTGACACAAGGCACTGCATCGCTAGCAAACCAAGTTTGCTAGTCTCTAAGGGGCCACAGGTCTCTGACACAAGGCACTGCATCGCTAGCAAACCAAGTTTGCTAGTCTCTAAGGGGCCACAGGTCTCTGACACAAGGCACTGCATCGCTAGCAAACCAAGTTTGCTAGTCTCTAAGGGGCCACAGGTCTCTGACACAAGGCACTGCATCGCTAGCAAACCAAGTTTGCTTGTCTCTAAGGGGCCACAGGTCTGTGACACAAGGCACTGCATCGCTAGCAAACCAGGTTTGCTAGTCTCTAAGGGGCCACAGGCCTGTGACACAAGGCACTGCATCGCTAGCAAACCAAGTTTGCTAGTCTCTAAGGGGCCACAGGCCTGTGACACAAGGCACTGCATCGCTAGCAAACCAAGTTTGCTAGTCTCTAAGGGGCCACAGGTCTCTGACACAAGGCACTGCATCGCTAGCAAACCAAGTTTGCTAGTCTCTAAGGGGCCACAGGTCTCTGACACAAGGCACTGCATCTCTAGCAAACCAAGTTTGCTAGTCTCTAAGGGGCCACAGGTCTCTGACACAAGGCACTGCATCTCTAGCAAACCAGGTTTGCTAGTCTCTAAGGGGCCACAGGCCTGACACCAGGCACTGCATCTCTAGCAAACCAAGTTTGCTAGTCTCTAAGGGGCCACAGGCCTGACACCAGGCACTGCATCTCTAGCAAACCAGGTTTGCTAGTCTCTAAGGGGCCACAGGCCTGACACCAGGCACTGCATCTCTAGCAAACCAGGTTTGCTAGTCTCTAAGGGGCCACAGGCCTGACACCAGGCACTGCATCTCTAGCAAACCAGGTTTGCTAGTCTCTAAGGGGCCACAGGCCTGACACCAGGCACTGCATCTCTAGCAAACCAGGTTTGCTAGTCTCTAAGGGGCCACAGGTCTCTGACACCAGGCACTGCATCTCTAGCAAACCAGGTTTGCTAGTCTCTAAGGGGCCACAGGTCTCTGACACAAGGCACTGCATCTCTAGCAAACCAGGTTTGCTAGTCTCTAAGGGGCACAGGTCTGTGACACAAGGCACTGCATCTCTAGCAAACCAAGTTTGCTAGTCTCTAAGGGGCCACAGGTCTCTGACACAAGGCACTGCATCTCTAGCAAACCAGGTTTGCTAGTCTCTAAGGGGCCACAGGCCTGTGACACAAGGCACTGCATCGCTAGCAAACCAAGTTTGCTAGTCTCTAAGGGGCCACAGGCCTGTGACACAAGGCACTGCATCGCTAGCAAACCAAGTTTGCTAGTCTCTAAGGGGCCACAGGTCTCTGACACAAGGCACTGCATCGCTAGCAAACCAAGTTTGCTAGTCTCTAAGGGGCCACAGGTCTCTGACACAAGGCACTGCATCTCTAGCAAACCAAGTTTGCTAGTCTCTAAGGGGCCACAGGTCTCTGACACAAGGCACTGCATCTCTAGCAAACCAAGTTTGCTAGTCTCTAAGGGGCCACAGGTCTCTGACACAAGGCACTGCATCGCTAGCAAACCAAGTTTGCTAGTCTCTAAGGGGCCACAGGTCTCTGACACAAGGCACTGCATCGCTAGCAAACCAAGTTTGCTAGTCTCTAAGGGGCCACAGGTCTCTGACACAAGGCACTGCATCGCTAGCAAACCAAGTTTGCTAGTCTCTAAGGGGCCACAGGTCTCTGACACAAGGCACTGCATCGCTAGCAAACCAAGTTTGCTAGTCTCTAAGGGGCCACAGGTCTGTGACACAAGGCACTGCATCGCTAGCAAACCAGGTTTGCTAGTCTCTAAGGGGCCACAGGTCTGTGACACAAGGCACTGCATCGCTAGCAAACCAGGTTTGCTAGTCTCTAAGGGGCCACAGGTCTGTGACACAAGGCACTGCATCTCTAGCAAACCAGGTTTGCTAGTCTCTAAGGGGCCACAGGTCTGTGACACAAGGCACTGCATCTCTAGCAAACCAGGTTTGCTAGTCTCTAAGGGGCCACAGGTCTGTGACACAAGGCACTGCATCTCTAGCAAACCAGGTTTGCTAGTCTCTAAGGGGCCACAGGTCTGTGACACAAGGCACTGCATCGCTAGCAAACCAGGTTTGCTAGTCTCTAAGGGGCCACAGGCCTGTGACAAAAGGCACTGCATCGCTAGCAAACCAGGTTTGCTAGTCTCTAAGGGGCCACAGGCCTGTGACACAAGGCACTGCATCGCTAGCAAACCAAGTTTGCTAGTCTCTAAGGGGCCACAGGCCTGTGACACAAGTCACTGCATCGCTAGCAAACCAAGTTTGCTAGTCTCTAAGGGGCCACAGGTCTCTGACACAAGGCACTGCATCGCTAGCAAACCAAGTTTGCTAGTCTCTAAGGGGCCACAGGTCTCTGACACAAGGCACTGCATCTCTAGCAAACCAAGTTTGCTAGTCTCTAAGGGGCCACAGGTCTCTGACACAAGGCACTGCATCTCTAGCAAACCAGGTTTGCTAGTCTCTAAGGGGCCACAGGCCTGACACCAGGCACTGCATCTCTAGCAAACCAGGTTTGCTAGTCTCTAAGGGGCCACAGGTCTGTGACACAAGGCACTGCATCTCTAGCAAACCAGGTTTGCTAGTCTCTAAGGGGCCACAGGTCTGTGACACAAGGCACTGCATCTCTAGCAAACCAGGTTTGCTAGTCTCTAAGGGGCCACAGGTCTGTGACACAAGGCACTGCATCGCTAGCAAACCAGGTTTGCTAGTCTCTAAGGGGCCAGAGGTCTGTGACACAAGGCACTGCATCGCTAGCAAACCAGGTTTGCTAGTCTCTAAGGGGCCACAGGTCTGTGACACAAGGCACTGCATCTCTAGCAAACCAGGTTTGCTAGTCTCTAAGGGGCCACAGGTCTGTGACACAAGGCACTGCATCTCTAGCAAACCAGGTTTGCTAGTCTCTAAGGGGCCACAGGTCTGTGACACAAGGCACTGCATCTCTAGCAAACCAGGTTTGCTAGTCTCTAAGGGGCCACAGGTCTGTGACACAAGGCACTGCATCGCTAGCAAACCAGGTTTGCTAGTCTCTAAGGGGCCACAGGTCTGTGACACAAGGCACTGCATCGCTAGCAAACCAGGTTTGCTAGTCTCTAAGGGGCCACAGGTCTGTGACACAAGGCACTGCATCTCTAGCAAACCAGGTTTGCTAGTCTCTAAGGGGCCACAGGTCTGTGACACAAGGCACTGCATCTCTAGCAAACCAGGTTTGCTAGTCTCTAAGGGGCCACAGGTCTGTGACACAAGGCACTGCATCTCTAGCAAACCAGGTTTGCTAGTCTCTAAGGGGCCACAGGTCTGTGACACAAGGCACTGCATCGCTAGCAAACCAGGTTTGCTAGTCTCTAAGGGGCCACAGGCCTGTGACAAAAGGCACTGCATCGCTAGCAAACCAGGTTTGCTAGTCTCTAAGGGGCCACAGGCCTGTGACACAAGGCACTGCATCGCTAGCAAACCAAGTTTGCTAGTCTCTAAGGGGCCACAGGCCTGTGACACAAGTCACTGCATCGCTAGCAAACCAAGTTTGCTAGTCTCTAAGGGGCCACAGGTCTCTGACACAAGGCACTGCATCGCTAGCAAACCAAGTTTGCTAGTCTCTAAGGGGCCACAGGTCTCTGACACAAGGCACTGCATCTCTAGCAAACCAAGTTTGCTAGTCTCTAAGGGGCCACAGGTCTCTGACACAAGGCACTGCATCTCTAGCAAACCAGGTTTGCTAGTCTCTAAGGGGCCACAGGCCTGACACCAGGCACTGCATCTCTAGCAAACCAGGTTTGCTAGTCTCTAAGGGGCCACAGGTCTCTGACACAAGGCACTGCATCTCTAGCAAACCAGGTTTGCTAGTCTCTAAGCTGCCACAGGTCTCTGACACAAGGCACTGCATCTCTAGCAAACCAGGTTTGCTAGTCTCTAAGGGGCCACAGGCCTGACACCAGGCACTGCATCTCTAGCAAACCAGGTTTGCTAGTCTCTAAGGGGCCACAGGTCTCTGACACAAGGCACTGCATCTCTAGCAAACGAAGTTTGCTAGTCTCTAAGGGGCCACAGGCCTGACACCAGGCACTGCATCTCTAGCAAACCAGGTTTGCTAGTCTCTAAGGGGCCACAGGTCTCTGACACCAGGCACTGCATCTCTAGCAAACCAGGTTTGCTAGTCTCTAAGGGGCCACAGGTCTCTGACACCAGGCACTGCATCTCTAGCAAACCAGGTTTGCTAGTCTCTAAGGGGCCACAGGTCTCTGACACAAGGCACTGCATCTCTAGCAAACCAGGTTTGCTAGTCTCTAAGGGGCCACAGGTCTCTGACACAAGGCACTGCATCTCTAGCAAACCAGGTTTGCTAGTCTCTAAGGGGCCACAGGCCTGACACCAGGCACTGCATCTCTAGCAAACCAGGTTTGCTAGTCTCTAAGGGGCCACAGGTCTCTGACACAAGGCACTGCATCTCTAGCAAACCAGGTTTGCTAGTCTCTAAGGGGCCACAGGTCTCTGACACAAGGCACTGCATCTCTAGCAAACCAGGTTTGCTAGTCTCTAAGGGGCCACAGGCCTGACACCAGGCACTGCATCTCTAGCAAACCAGGTTTGCTAGTCTCTAAGGGGCCACAGGTCTCTGACACAAGGCACTGCATCTCTAGCAAACCAGGTTTGCTAGTGTCTAAGGGGCCACAGGTCTGTGACACAAGGCACTGCATCTCTAGCAAACCAAGTTTGCTAGTCTCTAAGGGGCCACAGGCCTGACACCAGGCACTGCATCTCTAGCAAACCAGGTTTGCTAGTCTCTAAGGGGCCACAGGCCTGACACCAGGCACTGCATCTCTAGCAAACCAGGTTTGCTAGTCTCTAAGGGGCCACAGGCCTGACACCAGGCACTGCATCTCTAGCAAACCAGGTTTGCTAGTCTCTAAGGGGCCACAAGCCTGACACCAGGCACTGCATCTCTAGCAAACCAGGTTTGCTAGTCTCTAAGGGGCCACAGGCCTGACACCAGGCACTGCATCTCTAGCAAACCAGGTTTGCTAGTCTCTAAGGGGCCACAGGCCTGACACCAGGCACTGCATCTCTAGCAAACCAAGTTTGCTAGTCTCTAAGGGGCCACAGGTCTCTGACACAAGGCACTGCATCTCTAGCAAACCAAGTTTGCTAGTCTCTAAGGGGCCACAGGTCTCTGACACAAGGCACTGCATCTCTAGCAAACCAAGTTTGCTAGTCTCTAAGGGGCCACAGGTCTCTGACACAAGGCACTGCATCTCTAGCAAACCAAGTTTGCTAGTCTCTAAGGGGCCACAGGTCTGTGACACAAGGCACTGCATCTCTAGCAAACCAGGTTTGCTAGTCTCTAAGGGGCCACAGGTCTCTGACACAAGGCACTGCATCGCTAGCAAACCAGGTTTGCTAGTCTCTAAGGGGCCACAGGCCTGTGACACAAGGCACTGCATCGCTAGCAAACCAAGTTTGCTAGTCTCTAAGGGGCCACAGGCCTGTGACACAAGGCACTGCATCGCTAGCAAACCAAGTTTGCTAGTCTCTAAGGGGCCACAGGTCTCTGACACAAGGCACTGCATCTCTAGCAAACCAAGTTTGCTAGTCTCTAAGGGGCCACAGGTCTCTGACACAAGGCACTGCATCTCTAGCAAACCAAGTTTGCTAGTCTCTAAGGGGCCACAGGCCTGACACCAGGCACTGCATCTCTAGCAAACCAGGTTTGCTAGTCTCTAAGGGGCCACAGGCCTGACACGAGGCACTGCATCTCTGGCAAACCAAGTTTGCTAGTCTCTAAGGGGCCACAGGCCTGACACCAGGCACTGCATCTCTAGCAAACCAGGTTTGCTAGTCTCTAAGGGGCCACAGGCCTGACACCAGGCACTGCATCTCTAGCAAACCAGGTTTGCTAGTCTCTAAGGGGCCACAGGGCTGACACAAGGCACTGCATCTCTAGCAAACCAGGTTTGCTAGTCTCTAAGGGGCCACAGGTCTCTGACACAAGGCACTGCATCTCTAGCAAACCAAGTTTGCTAGTCTCTAAGGGGCCACAGGTCTGTGACACAAGGCACTGCATCTCTAGCAAACCAAGTTTGCTAGTCTCTAAGGGGCCACAGGTCTCTGACACAAGGCACTGCATCTCTAGCAAACCAAGTTTGCTAGTCTCTAAGGGGCCACAGGCCTGACACCAGGCACTGCATCTCTAGCAAACCAGGTTTGCTAGTCTCTAAGGGGCCACAGGCCTGACACGAGGCACTGCATCTCTGGCAAACCAAGTTTGCTAGTCTCTAAGGGGCCACAGGCCTGACACCAGGCACTGCATCTCTAGCAAACCAGGTTTGCTAGTCTCTAAGGGGCCACAGGCCTGACACCAGGCACTGCATCTCTAGCAAACCAGGTTTGCTAGTCTCTAAGGGGCCACAGGCCTGACACCAGGCACTGCATCTCTAGCAAACCAGGTTTGCTAGTCTCTAAGGGGCCACAGGCCTGACACCAGGCACTGCATCTCTAGCAAACGAGGTTTGCTAGTCTCTAAGGGGCCACAGGTCTCTGACACAAGGCACTGCATCTCTAGCAAACCAAGTTTGCTAGTGTCTAAGGGGCCACAGGTCTCTGACACAAGGCACTGCATCTCTAGCAAACCAGGTTCGCTAGTCTCTAAGGGGCCACAGGTCTCTGACACAAGGCACTGCATCGCTAGCAAACCAAGTTTGCTAGTCTCTAAGGGGCCACAGGTCTCTGACACAAGGCACTGCATCTCTAGCAAACCAAGTTTGCTAGTCTCTAAGGGGCCACAGGCCTGACACCAGGCACTGCATCTCTAGCAAACCAGGTTTGCTAGTCTCTAAGGGGCCACAGGCCTGACACCAGGCACTGCATCTCTAGCAAACCAGGTTTGCTAGTCTCTAAGGGGCCACAGGCCTGACACCAGGCACTGCATCTCTAGCAAACCAAGTTTGCTAGTCTCTAAGGGGCCACAGGCCTGACACCAGGCACTGCATCTCTA
Organism: Chrysemys picta bellii; assembly: GCF_011386835.1. Taxonomy (NCBI): domain Eukaryota; kingdom Metazoa; phylum Chordata; order Testudines; family Emydidae; genus Chrysemys; species Chrysemys picta. The sequence goes on along the minus strand of NW_027052817.1, from coordinate 127,833 downwards.
GCAAACCAGGTTTGCTAGTCTCTAAGGGGCCACAGGCCTGACACCAGGCACTGCATCGCTAGCAAACCAGGTTTGCTAGTCTCTAAGGGGCCACAGGCCTGACACAAGGCACTGCATCGCTAGCAAACCAGGTTTGCTAGTCTCTAAGGGGCCACAGGCCTGACACCAGGCACTGCATCTCTAGCAAACCAGGTTTGCTAGTCTCTAAGGGGCCACAGGCCTGACACCAGGCACTGCATCTCTAGCAAACCAGGTTTGCTAGTCTCTAAGGGGCCACAGGTCTCTGACACAAGGCACTGCATCTCTAGCAAACCAAGTTTGCTAGTCTCTAAGGGGCCACAGGCCTGACACAAGGCACTGCATCGCTAGCAAACCAAGTTTGCTAGTCTCTAAGGGGCCACAGGTCTCTGACACAAGGCACTGCATCTCTAGCAAACCAAGTTTGCTAGTCTCTAAGGGGCCACAGGTCTCTGACACAAGGCACTGCATCTCTAGCAAACCAAGTTTGCTAGTCTCTAAGGGGCCACAGGTCTCTGACACAAGGCACTGCATCTCTAGCAAACCAGGTTTGCTAGTCTCTAAGGGGCCACAGGCCTGACACCAGGCACTGCATCTCTAGCAAACCAGGTTTGCTAGTCTCTAAGGGGCCACAGGCCTGACACCAGGCACTGCATCTCTAGCAAACCAGGTTTGCTAGTCTCTAAGGGGCCACAGGCCTGACACCAGGCACTGCATCTCTAGCAAACCAGGTTTGCTAGTCTCTAAAGGGCCACAGGCGTCTGACACCAGGCACTGCATCTCTAGCAAACCAGGTTTGCTAGTCTCTAAGGGGCCACAGGCCTGACACCAGGCACTGCATCGCTAGCAAACCAGGTTTGCTAGTCTCTAAGGGGCCACAGGTCTCTGACACAAGGCACTGCATCTCTAGCAAACCAAGTTTGCTAGTCTCTAAGGGGCCACAGGTCTCTGACACAAGGCACTGCATCTCTAGCAAACCAAGTTTGCTAGTCTCTAAGGGGCCACAGGTCTCTGACACAAGGCACTGCATCTCTAGCAAACTAAGTTTGCTAGTCTCTAAGGGGCCACAGGTCTCTGACACAAGGCACTGCATCTCTAGCAAACCAAGTTTGCTAGTCTCTAAGGGGCCACAGGTCTCTGACACAAGGCACTGCATCGCTAGCAAACCAAGTTTGCTAGTCTCTAAGGGGCCACAGGTCTCTGACACAAGGCACTGCATCGCTAGCAAACCAAGTTTGCTAGTCTCTAAGGGGCCACAGGTCTCTGACACAAGGCACTGCATCGCTAGCAAACCAAGTTTGCTAGTCTCTAAGGGGCCACAGGTCTCTGACACAAGGCACTGCATCGCTAGCAAACCAAGTTTGCTAGTCTCTAAGGGGCCACAGGTCTCTGACACAAGGCACTGCATCGCTAGCAAACCAAGTTTGCTAGTCTCTAAGGGGCCACAGGTCTCTGACACAAGGCACTGCATCGCTAGCAAACCAGGTTTGCTAGTCTCTAAGGGGCCACAGGTCTCTGACACAAGGCACTGCATCTCTAGCAAACCAAGTTTGCTAGTCTCTAAGGGGCCACAGGTCTCTGACACAAGGCACTGCATCTCTAGCAAACCAGGTTTGCTAGTCTCTAAGGGGCCACAGGTCTGTGACACAAGGCACTGCATCTCTAGCAAACCAGGTTTGCTAGTCTCTAAGGGGCCACAGGTCTCTGACACAAGGCACTGCATCTCTAGCAAACCAAGTTTGCTAGTCTCTAAGGGGCCACAGGTCTCTGACACAAGGCACTGCATCTCTAGCAAACCAAGTTTGCTAGTCTCTAAGGGGCCACAGGTCTCTGACACAAGGCACTGCATCGCTAGCAAACCAAGTTTGCTAGTCTCTAAGGGGCCACAGGCCTGTGACACAAGGCACTGCATCGCTAGCAAACCAAGTTTGCTAGTCTCTAAGGGGCCACAGGCCTGTGACACAAGGCACTGCATCGCTAGCAAACCAAGTTTGCTAGTCTCTAAGGGGCCACAGGTCTCTGACACAAGGCACTGCATCTCTAGCAAACCAAGTTTGCTAGTCTCTAAGGGGCCACAGGTCTCTGACACAAGGCACTGCATCGCTAGCAAACCAAGTTTGCTAGTCTCTAAGGGGCCACAGGCCTGACACAAGGCACTGCATCGCTAGCAAACCAAGTTTGCTAGTCTCTAAGGGGCCACAGGTCTCTGACACAAGGCACTGCATCTCTAGCAAACCAAGTTTGCTAGTCTCTAAGGGGCCACAGGTCTCTGACACAAGGCACTGCATCTCTAGCAAACCAAGTTTGCTAGTCTCTAAGGGGCCACAGGTCTCTGACACAAGGCACTGCATCTCTAGCAAACCAGGTTTGCTAGTCTCTAAGGGGCCACAGGCGTCTGACACCAGGCACTGCATCTCTAGCAAACCAGGTTTGCTAGTCTCTAAGGGGCCACAGGCCTGACACCAGGCACTGCATCTCTAGCAAACCAGGTTTGCTAGTCTCTAAGGGGCCACAGGCCTGACACCAGGCACTGCATCTCTAGCAAACCAGGTTTGCTAGTCTCTAAGGGGCCACAGGCGTCTGACACCAGGCACTGCATCTCTAGCAAACCAGGTTTGCTAGTCTCTAAAGGGGCCACAGGCCTGACACCAGGCACTGCATCGCTAGCAAACCAGGTTTGCTAGTCTCTAAGGGGCCACAGGTCTCTGACACAAGGCACTGCATCTCTAGCAAACCAAGTTTGCTAGTCTCTAAGGGGCCACAGGTCTCTGACACAAGGCACTGCATCGCTAGCAAACCAGGTTTGCTAGTCTCTAAGGGGCCACAGGTCTCTGACACAAGGCACTGCATCTCTAGCAAACCAAGTTTGCTAGTCTCTAAGGGGCCACAGGTCTCTGACACAAGGCACTGCATCGCTAGCAAACCAAGTTTGCTAGTCTCTAAGGGGCCACAGGTCTCTGACACAAGGCACTGCATCGCTAGCAAACCAAGTTTGCTAGTCTCTAAGGGGCCACAGGTATCTGACACAAGGCACTGCATCGCTAGCAAACCAAGTTTGCTAGTCTCTAAGGGGCCACAGGTCTCTGACACAAGGCACTGCATCGCTAGCAAACCAAGTTTGCTAGTCTCTAAGGGGCCACAGGTTTCTGACACAAGGCACTGCATCGCTAGCAAACCAAGTTTGCTAGTCTCTAAGGGGCCACAGGTTTCTGACACAAGGCACTGCATCGCTAGCAAACCAGGTTTGCTAGTCTCTAAGGGGCCACAGGCCTGTGACACAAGGCACTGCATCTCTAGCAAACCAAGTTTGCTAGTCTCTAAGGGGCCACAGGTCTCTGACACAAGGCACTGCATCGCTAGCAAACCAAGTTTGCTAGTCTCTAAGGGGCCACAGGCCTGTGACACAAGGCACTGCATCGCTAGCAAACCAAGTTTGCTAGTCTCTAAGGGGCCGCAGGCCTGTGACACAAGGCACTGCATCGCTAGCAAACCAAGTTTGCTAGTCTCTAAGGGGCCACAGGCCTGTGACACAAGGCACTGCATCGCTAGCAAACCAAGTTTGCTAGTCTCTAAGGGGCCACAGGCCTGTGACACAAGGCACTGCATCGCTAGGAAACCAAGTTTGCTAGTCTCTAAGGGGCCACAGGTCTCTGACACAAGGCACTGCATCGCTATCAAACCAAGTTTGCTAGTCTCTAAGGGGCCACAGGTCTCTGACACAAGGCACTGCATCTCTAGCAAACCAGGTTTGCTAGTCTCTAAGGGGCCACAGGTCTCTGACACAAGGCACTGCATCTCTAGCAAACCAAGTTTGCTAGTCTCTAAGGGGCCACAGGTCTGTGACACAAGGCACTGCATCTCTAGCAAACCAAGTTTGCTAGTCTCTAAGGGGCCACAGGTCTGTGACACAAGGCACTGCATCTCTAGCAAACCAGGTTTGCTAGTCTCTAAGGGGCCACAGGCCTGACACCAGGCACTGCATCTCTAGCAAACCAGGTTTGCTAGTCTCTAAGGGGCCACAGGCCTGACACCAGGCACTGCATCTCTAGCAAACCAGGTTTGCTAGTCTCTAAGGGGCCACAGGCCTGACACCAGGCACTGCATCTCTAGCAAACCAGGTTTGCTAGTCTCTAAGGGGCCACAGGCGTCTGACACCAGGCACTGCATCTCTAGCAAACCAGGTTTGCTAGTCTCTAAGGGGCCACAGGCCTGACACCAGGCACTGCATCTCTAGCAAACCAGGTTTGCTAGTCTCTAAGGGGCCACAGGCCTGACACCAGGCACTGCATCTCTAGCAAACCAGGTTTGCTAGTCTCTAAGGGGCCACAGGTCTCTGACACAAGGCACTGCATCTCTAGCAAACCAGGTTTGCTAGTCTCTAAGGGGCCACAGGTCTCTGACACAAGGCACTGCAACTCTAGCAAACCAGGTTTGCTAGTCTCTAAGGGGCCACAGGTCTCTGACACAAGGCACTGCATCGCTAGCAAACCAGGTTTGCTAGTCTCTAAGGGGCCACAGGTCTCTGACACAAGGCACTGCATCGCTAGCAAACCAGGTTTGCTAGTCTCTAAGGGGCCACAGGTCTCTGACACAAGGCACTGCATCGCTAGCAAACCAAGTTTGCTAGTCTCTAAGGGGCCAGAGGTCTCTGACACAAGGCACTGCATCGCTAGCAAACCAAGTTTGCTAGTCTCTAAGGGGCCACAGGTCTCTGACACAAGGCACTGCATCGCTAGCAAACCAAGTTTGCTAGTCTCTAAGGGGCCACAGGTCTCTGACACAAGGCACTGCATCGCTAGCAAACCAAGTTTGCTAGTCTCTAAGGGGCCACAGGTCTCTGACACAAGGCACTGCATCTCTAGCAAACCAAGTTTGCTAGTCTCTAAGGGGCCACAGGTCTCTGACACAAGGCACTGCATCTCTAGCAAACCAAGTTTGCTAGTCTCTAAGGGGCCACAGGTCTCTGACACAAGGCACTGCATCTCTAGCAAACCAGGTTTGCTAGTCTCTAAGGGGCCACAGGTCTCTGACACAAGGCACTGCATCTCTAGCAAACCAGGTTTGCTAGTCTCTAAGGGGCCACAGGTCTGACACCAGGCACTGCATCTCTAGCAAACCAGGTTTGCTAGTCTCTAAGGGGCCACAGGTCTCTGACACCAGGCACTGCATCTCTAGCAAACCAGGTTTGCTAGTCTCTAAGGGGCCACAGGCCTGACACCACGCACTGCATCTCTAGCAAACCAGGTTTGCTAGTCTCTAAGGGGCCACAGGCCTGACACCAGGCACTGCATCTCTAGCAAACCAGGTTTGCTAGTCTCTAAGGGGCCACAGGTCTCTGACACAAGGCACTGCATCGCTAGCAAACCAAGTTTGCTAGTCTCTAAGGGGCCACAGGCCTGTGACACAAGGCACTGCATCGCTAGCAAACCAAGTTTGCTAGTCTCTAAGGGGCCACAGGCCTGTGACACAAGGCACTGCATCGCTAGCAAACCAAGTTTGCTAGTCTCTAAGGGGCCACAGGCCTGTGACACAAGGCACTGCATCTCTAGCAAACCAAGTTTGCTAGTCTCTAAGGGGCCACAGGTCTCTGACACAAGGCACTGCATCTCTAGCAAACCAAGTTTGCTAGTCTCTAAGGGGCCACAGGTCTCTGACACAAGGCACTGCATCGCTAGCAAACCAAGTTTGCTAGTCTCTAAGGGGCCACAGGCCTGACACAAGGCACTGCATCGCTAGCAAACCAGGTTTGCTAGTCTCTAAGGGGCCACAGGCCTGACACCAGGCACTGCATCTCTAGCAAACCAGGTTTGCTAGTCTCTAAGGGGCCACAGGCCTGACACCAGGCACTGCATCTCTAGCAAACCAGGTTTGCTAGTCTCTAAGGGGCCACAGGCGTCTGACACCAGGCACTGCATCTCTAGCAAACCAGGTTTGCTAGTCTCTAAGGGGCCACAGGCCTGACACCAGGCACTGCATCTCTAGCAAACCAGGTTTGCTAGTCTCTAAGGGGCCACAGGCCTGACACCAGGCACTGCATCTCTAGCAAACCAGGTTTGCTAGTCTCTAAGGGGCCACAGGTCTCTGACACAAGGCACTGCATCTCTAGCAAACCAGGTTTGCTAGTCTCTAAGGGGCCACAGGTCTCTGACACAAGGCACTGCAACTCTAGCAAACCAGGTTTGCTAGTCTCTAAGGGGCCACAGGTCTCTGACACAAGGCACTGCATCGCTAGCAAACCAGGTTTGCTAGTCTCTAAGGGGCCACAGGTCTCTGACACAAGGCACTGCATCGCTAGCAAACCAGGTTTGCTAGTCTCTAAGGGGCCACAGGTCTCTGACACAAGGCACTGCATCGCTAGCAAACCAAGTTTGCTAGTCTCTAAGGGGCCAGAGGTCTCTGACACAAGGCACTGCATCGCTAGCAAACCAAGTTTGCTAGTCTCTAAGGGGCCACAGGTCTCTGACACAAGGCACTGCATCGCTAGCAAACCAAGTTTGCTAGTCTCTAAGGGGCCACAGGTCTCTGACACAAGGCACTGCATCGCTAGCAAACCAAGTTTGCTAGTCTCTAAGGGGCCACAGGTCTCTGACACAAGGCACTGCATCTCTAGCAAACCAAGTTTGCTAGTCTCTAAGGGGCCACAGGTCTCTGACACAAGGCACTGCATCTCTAGCAAACCAAGTTTGCTAGTCTCTAAGGGGCCACAGGTCTCTGACACAAGGCACTGCATCTCTAGCAAACCAGGTTTGCTAGTCTCTAAGGGGCCACAGGTCTCTGACACAAGGCACTGCATCTCTAGCAAACCAGGTTTGCTAGTCTCTAAGGGGCCACAGGTCTGACACCAGGCACTGCATCTCTAGCAAACCAGGTTTGCTAGTCTCTAAGGGGCCACAGGTCTCTGACACCAGGCACTGCATCTCTAGCAAACCAGGTTTGCTAGTCTCTAAGGGGCCACAGGCCTGACACCACGCACTGCATCTCTAGCAAACCAGGTTTGCTAGTCTCTAAGGGGCCACAGGCCTGACACCAGGCACTGCATCTCTAGCAAACCAGGTTTGCTAGTCTCTAAGGGGCCACAGGTCTCTGACACAAGGCACTGCATCGCTAGCAAACCAAGTTTGCTAGTCTCTAAGGGGCCACAGGCCTGTGACACAAGGCACTGCATCGCTAGCAAACCAAGTTTGCTAGTCTCTAAGGGGCCACAGGCCTGTGACACAAGGCACTGCATCGCTAGCAAACCAAGTTTGCTAGTCTCTAAGGGGCCACAGGCCTGTGACACAAGGCACTGCATCTCTAGCAAACCAAGTTTGCTAGTCTCTAAGGGGCCACAGGTCTCTGACACAAGGCACTGCATCTCTAGCAAACCAAGTTTGCTAGTCTCTAAGGGGCCACAGGTCTCTGACACAAGGCACTGCATCGCTAGCAAACCAAGTTTGCTAGTCTCTAAGGGGCCACAGGCCTGACACAAGGCACTGCATCGCTAGCAAACCAAGTTTGCTAGTCTCTAAGGGGCCACAGGTCTCTGACACAAGGCACTGCATCTCTAGCAAACCAAGTTTGCTAGTCTCTAAGGGGCCACAGGTCTCTGACACAAGGCACTGCATCTCTAGCAAACCAAGTTTGCTAGTCTCTAAGGGGCCACAGGTCTCTGACACAAGGCACTGCATCTCTAGCAAACCAGGTTTGCTAGTCTCTAAGGGGCCACAGGTCTCTGACACCAGGCACTGCATCTCTAGCAAACCAGGTTTGCTAGTCTCTAAGGGGCCACAGGCCTGACACCAGGCACTGCATCTCTAGCAAACCAGGTTTGCTAGTCTCTAAGGGGCCACAGGCCTGACACCAGGCACTGCATCTCTAGCAAACCAGGTTTGCTAGTCTCTAAGGGGCCACAGGCATCTGACACCAGGCACTGCATCTCTAGCAAACCAGGTTTGCTAGTCTCTAAGGGGCCACAGGCCTGACACCAGGCACTGCATCTCTAGCAAACCAGGTTTGCTAGTCTCTAAGGGGCCACAGGTCTCTGACACAAGGCACTGCATCTCTAGCAAACCAAGTTTGCTAGTCTCTAAGGGGCCACAGGTCTCTGACACAAGGCACTGCATCGCTAGCAAACCAAGTTTGCTAGTCTCTAAGGGGCCACAGGTCTCTGACACAAGGCACTGCATCGCTAGCAAACCAAGTTTGCTAGTCTCTAAGGGGCCACAGGTCTCTGACACAAGGCACTGCATCGCTAGCAAACCAAGTTTGCTAGTCTCTAAGGGGCCACAGGTCTCTGACACAAGGCACTGCATCGCTAGCAAACCAAGTTTGCTAGTCTCTAAGGGGCCACAGGTCTCTGACACAAGGCACTGCATCGCTAGCAAACCAAGTTTGCTAGTCTCTAAGGGGCCACAGGTCTCTGACACAAGGCACTGCATCGCTAGCAAACCAAGTTTGCTAGTCTCTAAGGGGACACAGGTTTCTGACACAAGGCACTGCATCGCTAGCAAACCAGGTTTGCTAGTCTCTAAGGGGCCACAGGCCTGTGACACAAGGCACTGCATCTCTAGCAAACCAAGTTTGCTAGTCTCTAAGGGGCCACAGGTCTCTGACACAAGGCACTGCATCGCTAGCAAACCAAGTTTGCTAGTCTCTAAGGGGCCACAGGCCTGTGACACAAGGCACTGCATCGCTAGCAAACCAAGTTTGCTAGTCTCTAAGGGGCCGCAGGCCTGTGACACAAGGCACTGCATCGCTAGCAAACCAAGTTTGCTAGTCTCTAAGGGGCCACAGGCCTGTGACACAAGGCACTGCATCGCTAGGAAACCAAGTTTGCTAGTCTCTAAGGGGCCACAGGTCTGTGACACAAGGCACTGCATCGCTAGGAAACCAAGTTTGCTAGTCTCTAAGGGGCCACAGGTCTCTGACACAAGGCACTGCATCTCTAGCAAACCAGGTTTGCTAGTCTCTAAGGGGCCACAGGTCTCTGACACAAGGCACTGCATCTCTAGCAAACCAAGTTTGCTAGTCTCTAAGGGGCCACAGGTCTGTGACACAAGGCACTGCATCTCTAGCAAACCAGGTTTGCTAGTCTCTAAGGGGCCACAGGTCTGTGACACAAGGCACTGCATCTCTAGCAAACCAGGTTTGCTAGTCTCTAAGGGGCCACAGGTCTGTGACACCAGGCACTGCATCTCTAGCAAACCAGGTTTGCTAGTCTCTAAGGGGCCACAGGCCTGACACCAGGCACTGCATCTCTAGCAAACCAGGTTTGCTAGTCTCTAAGGGGCCACAGGCCTGACACCAGGCACTGCATCTCTAGCAAACCAGGTTTGCTAGTCTCTAAGGGGCCACAGGCGTCTGACACCAGGCACTGCATCTCTAGCAAACCAGGTTTGCTAGTCTCTAAGGGGCCACAGGCCTGACACCAGGCACTGCATCTCTAGCAAACCAGGTTTGCTAGTCTCTAAGGGGCCACAGGCGTCTGACACCAGGCACTGCATCTCTAGCAAACCAGGTTTGCTAGTCTCTAAGGGGCCACAGGCCTGACACCAGGCACTGCATCTCTAGCAAACCAGGTTTGCTAGTCTCTAAGGGGCCACAGGCGTCTGACACCAGGCACTGCATCTCTAGCAAACCAGGTTTGCTAGTCTCTAAGGGGCCACAGGCCTGACACCAGGCACTGCATCGCTAGCAAACCAAGTTTGCTAGTCTCTAAGGGGCCACAGGTCTCTGACACAAGGCACTGCATCTCTAGCAAACCAAGTTTGCTAGTCTCTAAGGGGCCACAGGTCTCTGACACAAGGCACTGCATCTCTAGCAAACCAAGTTTGCTAGTCTCTAAGGGGCCACAGGTCTCTGACACAAGGCACTGCATCTCTAGCAAACCAAGTTTGCTAGTCTCTAAGGGGCCACAGGTCTCTGACACAAGGCACTGCATCTCTAGCAAACCAGGTTTGCTAGTCTCTAAGGGGCCACAGGTCTCTGACACAAGGCACTGCATCTCTAGCAAACCAGGTTTGCTAGTCTCTAAGGGGCCACAGGTCTGTGACACAAGGCACTGCATCTCTAGCAAACCAGGTTTGCTAGTCTCTAAGGGGCCACAGGTCTGACACCAGGCACTGCATCTCTAGCAAACCAGGTTTGCTAGTCTCTAAGGGGCCACAGGCCTGACACCAGGCACTGCATCTCTAGCAAACCAGGTTTGCTAGTCTCTAAGGGGCCACAGGCATCTGACACCAGGCACTGCATCTCTAGCAAACCAGGTTTGCTAGTCTCTAAGGGGCCACAGGCCTGACACCAGGCACTGCATCTCTAGCAAACCAGGTTTGCTAGTCTCTAAGGGGCCACAGGTCTCTGACACAAGGCACTGCATCTCTAGCAAACCAAGTTTGCTAGTCTCTAAGGGGCCACAGGTCTCTGACACAAGGCACTGCATCGCTAGCAAACCAAGTTTGCTAGTCTCTAAGGGGCCACAGGTCTCTGACACAAGGCACTGCATCGCTAGCAAACCAAGTTTGCTAGTCTCTAAGGGGCCACAGGTCTCTGACACAAGGCACTGCATCGCTAGCAAACCAAGTTTGCTAGTCTCTAAGGGGCCACAGGTCTCTGACACAAGGCACTGCATCGCTAGCAAACCAAGTTTGCTAGTCTCTAAGGGGCCACAGGTCTCTGACACAAGGCACTGCATCGCTAGCAAACCAAGTTTGCTAGTCTCTAAGGGGCCACAGGTCTCTGACACAAGGCACTGCATCGCTAGCAAACCAAGTTTGCTAGTCTCTAAGGGGACACAGGTTTCTGACACAAGGCACTGCATCGCTAGCAAACCAGGTTTGCTAGTCTCTAAGGGGCCACAGGCCTGTGACACAAGGCACTGCATCTCTAGCAAACCAAGTTTGCTAGTCTCTAAGGGGCCACAGGTCTCTGACACAAGGCACTGCATCGCTAGCAAACCAAGTTTGCTAGTCTCTAAGGGGCCACAGGCCTGTGACACAAGGCACTGCATCGCTAGCAAACCAAGTTTGCTAGTCTCTAAGGGGCCGCAGGCCTGTGACACAAGGCACTGCATCGCTAGCAAACCAAGTTTGCTAGTCTCTAAGGGGCCACAGGCCTGTGACACAAGGCACTGCATCGCTAGGAAACCAAGTTTGCTAGTCTCTAAGGGGCCACAGGTCTGTGACACAAGGCACTGCATCGCTAGGAAACCAAGTTTGCTAGTCTCTAAGGGGCCACAGGTCTCTGACACAAGGCACTGCATCTCTAGCAAACCAGGTTTGCTAGTCTCTAAGGGGCCACAGGTCTCTGACACAAGGCACTGCATCTCTAGCAAACCAAGTTTGCTAGTCTCTAAGGGGCCACAGGTCTGTGACACAAGGCACTGCATCTCTAGCAAACCAGGTTTGCTAGTCTCTAAGGGGCCACAGGTCTGTGACACAAGGCACTGCATCTCTAGCAAACCAGGTTTGCTAGTCTCTAAGGGGCCACAGGTCTGTGACACCAGGCACTGCATCTCTAGCAAACCAGGTTTGCTAGTCTCTAAGGGGCCACAGGCCTGACACCAGGCACTGCATCTCTAGCAAACCAGGTTTGCTAGTCTCTAAGGGGCCACAGGCCTGACACCAGGCACTGCATCTCTAGCAAACCAGGTTTGCTAGTCTCTAAGGGGCCACAGGCGTCTGACACCAGGCACTGCATCTCTAGCAAACCAGGTTTGCTAGTCTCTAAGGGGCCACAGGCCTGACACCAGGCACTGCATCTCTAGCAAACCAGGTTTGCTAGTCTCTAAGGGGCCACAGGCGTCTGACACCAGGCACTGCATCTCTAGCAAACCAGGTTTGCTAGTCTCTAAGGGGCCACAGGCCTGACACCAGGCACTGCATCTCTAGCAAACCAGGTTTGCTAGTCTCTAAGGGGCCACAGGCGTCTGACACCAGGCACTGCATCTCTAGCAAACCAGGTTTGCTAGTCTCTAAGGGGCCACAGGCCTGACACCAGGCACTGCATCGCTAGCAAACCAAGTTTGCTAGTCTCTAAGGGGCCACAGGTCTCTGACACAAGGCACTGCATCTCTAGCAAACCAAGTTTGCTAGTCTCTAAGGGGCCACAGGTCTCTGACACAAGGCACTGCATCTCTAGCAAACCAAGTTTGCTAGTCTCTAAGGGGCCACAGGTCTCTGACACAAGGCACTGCATCTCTAGCAAACCAAGTTTGCTAGTCTCTAAGGGGCCACAGGTCTCTGACACAAGGCACTGCATCTCTAGCAAACCAGGTTTGCTAGTCTCTAAGGGGCCACAGGTCTCTGACACAAGGCACTGCATCTCTAGCAAACCAGGTTTGCTAGTCTCTAAGGGGCCACAGGTCTGTGACACAAGGCACTGCATCTCTAGCAAACCAGGTTTGCTAGTCTCTAAGGGGCCACAGGTCTGACACCAGGCACTGCATCTCTAGCAAACCAGGTTTGCTAGTCTCTAAGGGGCCACAGGTCTCTGACACCAGGCACTGCATCTCTAGCAAACAAAGTTTGCTAGTCTCTAAAGGGCCACAGGCATGACACCACGCACTGCATCTCTAGCAAACCAGGTTTGCTAGTCTCTAAGGGGCCACAGGTCTGACACCAGGCACTGCATCTCTAGCAAACCAGGTTTGCTAGTCTCTAAGGGGCCACAGGCCTGACACCAGGCACTGCATCTCTAGCAAACCAGGTTTGCTAGTCTCTAAGGGGCCACAGGCCTGACACCAGGCACTGCATCTCTAGCAAACCAGGTTTGCTAGTCTCTAAGGGGCCACAGGCCTGACACCAGGCACTGCATCTCTAGCAAACCAGGTTTGCTAGTCTCTAAGGGGCCACAGGTCTCTGACACCAGGCACTGCATCTCTAGCAAACCAGGTTTGCTAGTCTCTAAGGGGCCACAGGTCTGTGACACAAGGCACTGCATCTCTAGCAAACCAGGTTTGCTAGTCTCTAAGGGGCACAGGTCTGTGACACAAGGCACTGCATCTCTAGCAAACCAAGTTTGCTAGTCTCTAAGGGGCCACAGGTCTCTGACAGAAGGCACTGCATCTCTAGCAAACCAGGTTTGCTAGTCTCTAAGGGGCCACAGGCCTGTGACACAAGGCACTGCATCGCTAGCAAACCAAGTTTGCTAGTCTCTAAGGGGCCACAGGCCTGTGACACAAGGCACTGCATCGCTAGCAAACCAAGTTTGCTAGTCTCTAAGGGGCCACAGGTTTCTGACACAAGGCACTGCATCGCTAGCAAACCAAGTTTGCTAGTCTCTAAGGGGCCACAGGTCTCTGACACAAGGCACTGCATCTCTAGCAAACCAAGTTTGCTAGTCTCTAAGGGGCCACAGGTCTCTGACACAAGGCACTGCATCTCTAGCAAACCAGGTTTGCTAGTCTCTAAGGGGCCACAGGCCTGACACCAGGCACTGCATCTCTAGCAAACCAGGTTTGCTAGTCTCTAAGGGGCCACAGGTCTCTGACACCAGGCACTGCATCTCTAGCAAACCAAGTTTGCTAGTCTCTAAGGGGTCACAGGCCTGACACCAGGCACTGCATCTCTAGCAAACCAGGTTTGCTAGTCTCTAAGGGGCCACAGGCCTGACACCAGGCACTGCATCTCTAGCAAACCAGGTTTGCTAGTCTCTAAGGGGCCACAGGCCTGACACCAGGCACTGCATCTCTAGCAAACCAGGTTTGCTAGTCTCTAAGGGGCCACAGGTCTCTGACACCAGGCACTGCATCTCTAGCAAACCAGGTTTGCTAGTCTCTAAGGGGCCACAGGTCTCTGACACAAGGCACTGCATCTCTAGCAAAGCAGGTTTGCTAGTCTCTAAGGGGCACAGGTCTGTGACACAAGGCACTGCATCTCTAGCAAACCAAGTTTGCTAGTCTCTAAGGGGCCACAGGTCTCTGACACAAGGCACTGCATCTCTAGCAAACCAGGTTTGCTAGTCTCTAAGGGGCCACAGGCCTGTGACACAAGGCACTGCATCGCTAGCAAACCAAGTTTGCTAGTCTCTAAGGGGCCACAGGCCTGTGACACAAGGCACTGCATCGCTAGCAAACCAAGTTTGCTAGTCTCTAAGGGGCCACAGGTTTCTGACACAAGGCACTGCATCGCTAGCAAACCAAGTTTGCTAGTCTCTAAGGGGCCACAGGTCTCTGACACAAGGCACTGCATCTCTAGCAAACCAAGTTTGCTAGTCTCTAAGGGGCCACAGGTCTCTGACACAAGGCACTGCATCTCTAGCAAACCAAGTTTGCTAGTCTCTAAGGGGCCACAGGTCTCTGACACAAGGCACTGCATCGCTAGCAAACCAAGTTTGCTAGTCTCTAAGGGGCCACAGGTCTCTGACACAAGGCACTGCATCGCTAGCAAACCAAGTTTGCTAGTCTCTAAGGGGCCACAGGTCTCTGACACAAGGCACTGCATCGCTAGCAAACCAAGTTTGCTAGTCTCTAAGGGGCCACAGTTCTCTGACACAAGGCACTGCATCGCTAGCAAACCAAGTTTGCTAGTCTCTAAGGGGCCACAGGTCTCTGACACAAGGCACTGCATCGCTAGCAAACCAAGTTTGCTAGTCTCTAAGGGGCCACAGGTCTGTGACACAAGGCACTGCATCGCTAGCAAACCAGGTTTGCTAGTCTCTAAGGGGCCACAGGTCTGTGACACAAGGCACTGCATCTCTAGCAAACCAGGTTTGCTAGTCTCTAAGGGGCCACAGGCCTGTGACACAAGGCACTGCATAGCTAGCAAACCAGGTTTGCTAGTCTCTAAGGGGCCACAGGCCTGTGACACAAGGCACTGCATCGCTAGCAAACCAAGTTTGCTAGTCTCTAAGGGGCCACAGGTCTCTGACACAAGGCACTGCATCTCTAGCAAACCAAGTTTGCTAGTCTCTAAGGGGCCACAGGTCTCTGACACAAGGCACTGCATCTCTAGCAAACCAGGTTTGCTAGTCTCTAAGGGGCCACAGGCCTGACACCAGGCACTGCATCTCTAGCAAACCAGGTTTGCTAGTCTCTAAGGGGCCACAGGTCTCTGACACAAGGCACTGCATCTCTAGCAAACCAGGTTTGCTAGTCTCTAAGGGGCCACAGGTCTGTGACACAAGGCACTGCATCTCTAGCAAACCAGGTTTGCTAGTCTCTAAGGGGCCACAGGCCTGACACCAGGCACTGCATCTCTAGCAAACCAGGTTTGCTAGTCTCTAAGGGGCCACAGGTCTCTGACACAAGGCACTGCATCTCTAGCAAACCAGGTTTGCTAGTCTCTAAGGGGCCACAGGTCTGTGACACAAGGCACTGCATCTCTAGCAAACCAAGTTTGCTAGTCTCTAAGGGGCCACAGGCCTGACACCAGGCACTGCATCTCTAGCAAACCAGGTTTGCTAGTCTCTAAGGGGCCACAGGCCTGACACCAGGCACTGCATCTCTAGCAAACCAGGTTTGCTAGTCTCTAAGGGGCCACAGGTCTCTGACACCAGGCACTGCATCTCTAGCAAACCAGGTTTGCTAGTCTCTAAGGGGCCACAGGTCTCTGACACAAGGCACTGCATCTCTAGCAAACCAGGTTTGCTAGTCTCTAAGGGGCCACAGGTCTCTGACACAAGGCACTGCATCTCTAGCAAACCAGGTTTGCTAGTCTCTAAGGGGCCACAGGCCTGACACCAGGCACTGCATCTCTAGCAAACCAGGTTTGCTAGTCTAAGGGGCCACAGGTCTCTGACACAAGGCACTGCATCTCTAGCAAACCAGGTTTGCTAGTCTCTAAGGGGCCACAGGTCTCTGACACAAGGCACTGCATCTCTAGCAAACCAGGTTTGCTAGTCTCTAAGGGGCCACAGGCCTGACACCAGGCACTGCATCTCTAGCAAACCAGGTTTGCTAGTCTCTAAGGGGCCACAGGTCTCTGACACAAGGCACTGCATCTCTAGCAAACCAGGTTTGCTAGTCTCTAAGGGGCCACAGGTCTGTGACACAAGGCACTGCATCTCTAGCAAACCAAGTTTGCTAGTCTCTAAGGGGCCACAGGCCTGACACCAGGCACTGCATCTCTAGCAAACCAGGTTTGCTAGTCTCTAAGGGGCCACAGGCCTGACACCAGGCACTGCATCTCTAGCAAACCAGGTTTGCTAGTCTCTAAGGGGCCACAGGCCTGACACCAGGCACTGCATCTCTAGCAAACCAGGTTTGCTAGTCTCTAAGGGGCCACAGGCCTGACACCAGGCACTGCATCTCTAGCAAACCAGGTTTGCTAGTCTCTAAGGGGCCACAAGCCTGACACCAGGCACTGCATCTCTAGCAAACCAGGTTTGCTAGTCTCTAAGGGGCCACAGGCCTGACACCAGGCACTGCATCTCTAGCAAACCAGGTTTGCTAGTCTCTAAGGGGCCACAGGCCTGACACCAGGCACTGCATCTCTAGCAAACCAAGTTTGCTAGTCTCTAAGGAGCCACAGGTCTCTGACACAAGGCACTGCATCTCTAGCAAACCAAGTTTGCTAGTCTCTAAGGGGCCACAGGTCTCTGACACAAGGCACTGCATCTCTAGCAAACCAAGTTTGCTAGTCTCTAAGGGGCCACAGGTCTCTGACACAAGGCACTGCATCTCTAGCAAAGCAAGTTTGCTAGTCTCTAAGGGGCCACAGGTCTGTGACACAAGGCACTGCATCTCTACCAAACCAGGTTTGCTAGTCTCTAAGGGGCCACAGGCCTGACACGAGGCACTGCATCTCTAGCAAACCAGGTTTGCTAGTCTCTAAGGGGCCACAGGTCTCTGACACCAGGCACTGCATCTCTAGCAAACCAGGTTTGCTAGTCTCTAAGGGGCCACAGGTCTCTGACACAAGGCACTGCATCTCTAGCAAACCAGGTTTGCTAGTCTCTAAGGGGCCACAGGTCTCTGACACAAGGCACTGCATCTCTAGCAAACCAGGTTTGCTAGTCTCTAAGGGGCCACAGGCCTGACACCAGGCACTGCATCTCTAGCAAACCAGGTTTGCTAGTCTCTAAGGGGCCACAGGTCTCTGACACAAGGCACTGCATCTCTAGCAAACCAGGTTTGCTAGTCTCTAAGGGGCCACAGGTCTCTGACACAAGGCACTGCATCTCTAGCAAACCAGGTTTGCTAGTCTCTAAGGGGCCACAGGCCTGACACCAGGCACTGCATCTCTAGCAAACCAGGTTTGCTAGTCTCTAAGGGGCCACAGGTCTCTGACACAAGGCACTGCATCTCTAGCAAACCAGGTTTGCTAGTCTCTAAGGGGCCACAGGTCTGTGACACAAGGCACTGCATCTCTAGCAAACCAAGTTTGCTAGTCTCTAAGGGGCCACAGGCCTGACACCAGGCACTGCATCTCTAGCAAACCAGGTTTGCTAGTCTCTAAGGGGCCACAGGCCTGACACCAGGCACTGCATCTCTAGCAAACCAGGTTTGCTAGTCTCTAAGGGGCCACAGGCCTGACACCAGGCACTGCATCTCTAGCAAACCAGGTTTGCTAGTCTCTAAGGGGCCACAGGCCTGACACCAGGCACTGCATCTCTAGCAAACCAGGTTTGCTAGTCTCTAAGGGGCCACAAGCCTGACACCAGGCACTGCATCTCTAGCAAACCAGGTTTGCTAGTTTCTAAGGGGCCACAGGCCTGACACCAGGCACTGCATCTCTAGCAAACCAGGTTTGCTAGTTTCTAAGGGGCCACAGGCCTGACACCAGGCACTGCATCTCTAGCAAACCAGGTTTGCTAGTCTCTAAGGGGCCACAGGCCTGACACCAGGCACTGCATCTCTAGCAAACCAAGTTTGCTAGTCTCTAAGGAGCCACAGGTCTCTGACACAAGGCACTGCATCTCTAGCAAACCAAGTTTGCTAGTCTCTAAGGGGCCACAGGTCTCTGACACAAGGCACTGCATCTCTAGCAAACCAAGTTTGCTAGTCTCTAAGGGGCCACAGGTCTCTGACACAAGGCACTGCATCTCTAGCAAAGCAAGTTTGCTAGTCTCTAAGGGGCCACAGGTCTGTGACACAAGGCACTGCATCTCTAGCAAACCAGGTTTGCTAGTCTCTAAGGGGCCACAGGTCTCTGACACAAGGCACTGCATCGCTAGCAAACCAGGTTTGCTAGTCTCTAAGGGGCCACAGGCCTGTGACACAAGGCACTGCATCGCTAGCAAACCAAGTTTGCTAGTCTCTAAGGGGCCACAGGCCTGTGACACAAGGCACTGCATCGCTAGCAAACCAAGTTTGCTAGTCTCTAAGGGGCCACAGGTCTCTGACACAAGGCACTGCATCTCTAGCAAACCAAGTTTGCTAGTCTCTAAGGGGCCACAGGTCTCTGACACAAGGCACTGCATCTCTAGCAAACCAAGTTTGCTAGTCTCTAAGGGGCCACAGGCCTGACACCAGGCACTGCATCTCTAGCAAACCAGGTTTGCTAGTCTCTAAGGGGCCACAGGTCTGTGACACAAGGCACTGCATCTCTAGCAAACCAAGTTTGCTAGTCTCTAAGGGGCCACAGGCCTGACACCAGGCACTGCATCTCTAGCAAACCAGGTTTGCTAGTCTCTAAGGGGCCACAGGCCTGACACCAGGCACTGCATCTCTAGCAAACCAGGTTTGCTAGTCTCTAAGGGGCCACAGGCCTGACACCAGGCACTGCATCTCTAGCAAACCAGGTTTGCTAGTCTCTAAGGGGCCACAGGCCTGACACCAGGCACTGCATCTCTAGCAAACCAGGTTTGCTAGTCTCTAAGGGGCCACAAGCCTGACACCAGGCACTGCATCTCTAGCAAACCAGGTTTGCTAGTTTCTAAGGGGCCACAGGCCTGACACCAGGCACTGCATCTCTAGCAAACCAGGTTTGCTAGTCTCTAAGGGGCCACAGGCCTGACACCAGGCACTGCATCTCTAGCAAACCAAGTTTGCTAGTCTCTAAGGAGCCACAGGTCTCTGACACAAGGCACTGCATCTCTAGCAAACCAAGTTTGCTAGTCTCTAAGGGGCCACAGGTCTCTGACACAAGGCACTGCATCTCTAGCAAACCAAGTTTGCTAGTCTCTAAGGGGCCACAGGTCTCTGACACAAGGCACTGCATCTCTAGCAAAGCAAGTTTGCTAGTCTCTAAGGGGCCACAGGTCTGTGACACAAGGCACTGCATCTCTAGCAAACCAGGTTTGCTAGTCTCTAAGGGGCCACAGGTCTCTGACACAAGGCACTGCATCGCTAGCAAACCAGGTTTGCTAGTCTCTAAGGGGCCACAGGCCTGTGACACAAGGCACTGCATCGCTAGCAAACCAAGTTTGCTAGTCTCTAAGGGGCCACAGGCCTGTGACACAAGGCACTGCATCGCTAGCAAACCAAGTTTGCTAGTCTCTAAGGGGCCACAGGTCTCTGACACAAGGCACTGCATCTCTAGCAAACCAAGTTTGCTAGTCTCTAAGGGGCCACAGGTCTCTGACACAAGGCACTGCATCTCTAGCAAACCAAGTTTGCTAGTCTCTAAGGGGCCACAGGCCTGACACCAGGCACTGCATCTCTAGCAAACCAGGTTTGCTAGTCTCTAAGGGGCCACAGGCCTGACACCAGGCACTGCATCTCTGGCAAACCAAGTTTGCTAGTCTCTAAGGGGCCACAGGCCTGACACCAGGCACTGCATCTCTAGCAAACCAGGTTTGCTAGTCTCTAAGGGGCCACAGGCCTGACACCAGGCACTGCATCTCTAGCAAACCAGGTTTGCTAGTCTCTAAGGGGCCACAGGCCTGACACCAGGCACTGCATCTCTAGCAAACCAAGTTTGCTAGTGTCTAAGGGGCCACAGGTCTCTGACACCAGGCACTGCATCTCTAGCAAACCAGGTTTGCTAGTCTCTAAGGGGCCACAGGTCTGTGACACAAGGCACTGCATCTCTAGCAAACCAAGTTTGCTAGTCTCTAAGGGGCCACAGGTCTCTGACACAAGGCACTGCATCTCTAGCAAACCAAGTTTGCTAGTCTCTAAGGGGCCACAGGCCTGACACCAGGCACTGCATCTCTAGCAAACCAGGTTTGCTAGTCTCTAAGGGGCCACAGGCCTGACACCAGGCACTGCATCTCTAGCAAACCAGGTTTGCTAGTCTCTAAGGGGCCACAGGCCTGACACCAGGCACTGCATCTCTAGCAAACCAGGTTTGCTAGTCTCTAAGGGGCCACAGGCCTGACACCAGGCACTGCATCTCTAGCAAACCAGGTTTGCTAGTCTCTAAGGGGCCACAGGTCTCTGACACAAGGCACTGCATCTCTAGCAAACCAAGTTTGCTAGTCTCTAAGGGGCCACAGGTCTCTGACACAAGGCACTGCATCTCTAGCAAACCAAGTTTGCTAGTCTCTAAGGGGCCACAGGTCTCTGACACAAGGCACTGCATCGCTAGCAAACCAAGTTTGCTAGTCTCTAAGGGGCCACAGGTCTCTGACACAAGGCACTGCATCGCTAGCAAACCAAGTTTGCTAGTCTCTAAGGGGCCACAGGTCTCTGACACAAGGCACTGCATCGCTAACAAACCAAGTTTGCTAGTCTCTAAGGGGCCACAGGTCTCTGACACAAGGCACTGCATCGCTAGCAAACCACGTTTGCTAGTCTCTAAGGGGCCACAGGTCTGTGACACAAGGCACTGCATCGCTAGCAAACCAGGTTTGCTAGTCTCTAAGGGGCCACAGGTCTCTGACACAAGGCACTGCATGGCTAGCAAACGAAGTTTGCTAGTCTCTAAGGGGCCACAGGTCTCTGACACAAGGCACTGCATCGCTAGCAAACCAAGTTTGCTAGTCTCTAAGGGGCCACAGGTCTCTGACACAAGGCACTGCATCGCTAGCAAACCAGGTTTGCTAGTCTCTAAGGGGCCACAGGTCTCTGACACAAGGCACTGCATCTCTAGCAAACCAAGTTTGCTAGTCTCTAAGGGGCCACAGGTCTCTGACACAAGGCACTGCATCTCTAGCAAACCAGGTTTGCTAGTCTCTAAGGGGCCACAGGTCTGTGACACAAGGCACTGCATCTCTAGCAAACCAAGTTTGCTAGTCTCTAAGGGGCCACAGGTCTCTGACACAAGGCACTGCATCTCTAGCAAACCAGGTTTGCTAGTCTCTAAGGGGCCACAGGTCTCTGACACAAGGCACTGCATCTCTAGCAAACCAAGTTTGCTAGTCTCTAAGGGGCCACAGGTCTCTGACACAAGGCACTGCATCGCTAGCAAACCAAGTTTGCTAGTCTCTAAGGGGCCACAGGCCTGTGACACAAGGCACTGCATCGCTAGCAAACCAAGTTTGCTAGTCTCTAAGGGGCCACAGGCCTGTGACACAAGGCACTGCATCGCTAGCAAACCAAGTTTGCTAGTCTCTAAGGGGCCACAGGCCTGTGACACAAGGCACTGCATCGCTAGGAAACCAAGTTTGCTAGTCTCTAAGGGGCCACAGGTCTCTGACACAAGGCACTGCATCGCTAGCAAACCAAGTTTGCTAGTCTCTAAGGGGCCACAGGTCTCTGACACAAGGCACTGCATCTCTAGCAAACCAAGTTTGCTAGTCTCTAAGGGGCCACAGGTCTCTGACACAAGGCACTGCATCGCTAGCAAACCAAGTTTGCTAGTCTCTAAGGGGCCACAGGTCTCTGACACAAGGCACTGCATCGCTAGCAAACCAAGTTTGCTAGTCTCTAAGGGGCCACAGGCCTGTGACACAAGGCACTGCATCGCTAGCAAACCAAGTTTGCTAGTCTCTAAGGGGCCGCAGGCCTGTGACACAAGGCACTGCATCGCTAGGAAACCAAGTTTGCTAGTCTCTAAGGGGCCACAGGCCTGTGACACAAGGCACTGCATCGCTAGGAAACCAAGTTTGCTAGTCTCTAAGGGGCCACAGGTCTCTGACACAAGGCACTGCATCTCTAGCAAACCAAGTTTGCTAGTCTCTAAGGGGCCACAGGCCTGACACAAGGCACTGCATCGCTAGCAAACCAAGTTTGCTAGTCTCTAAGGGGCCACAGGTCTCTGACACAAGGCACTGCATCTCTAGCAAACCAAGTTTGCTAGTCTCTAAGGGGCCACAGGTCTCTGACACAAGGCACTGCATCTCTAGCAAACCAAGTTTGCTAGTCTCTAAGGGGCCACAGGTCTCTGACACAAGGCACTGCATCTCTAGCAAACCAGGTTTGCTAGTCTCTAAGGGGCCACAGGCCTGACACCAGGCACTGCATCTCTAGCAAACCAGGTTTGCTAGTCTCTAAGGGGCCACAGGGCTGACACCAGGCACTGCATCTCTAGCAAACCAGGTTTGCTAGTCTCTAAGGGGCCACAGGTCTGACACCAGGCACTGCATCTCTAGCAAACCAGGTTTGCTAGTCTCTAAGGGGCCACAGGCGTCTGACACCAGGCACTGCATCTCTAGCAAACCAGGTTTGCTAGTTTCTAAGGGGCCACAGGCCTGACACCAGGCACTGCATCGCTAGCAAACCAGGTTTGCTAGTCTCTAAGGGGCCACAGGTCTCTGACACAAGGCACTGCATCGCTAGCAAACCAAGTTTGCTAGTCTCTAAGGGGCCACAGGTCTCTGACACAAGGCACTGCATCGCTAGCAAACCAAGTTTGCTAGTCTCTAAGGGGCCACAGGCCTGTGACACAAGGCACTGCATCTCTAGCAAACCAAGTTTGCTAGTCTCTAAGGGGCCACAGGTCTCTGACACAAGGCACTGCATCGCTAGCAAACCAAGTTTGCTAGTCTCTAAGGGGCCACAGGCCTGTGACACAAGGCACTGCATCGCTAGCAAACCAAGTTTGCTAGTCTCTAAGGGGCCGCAGGCCTGTGACACAAGGCACTGCATCGCTAGCAAACCAAGTTTGCTAGTCTCTAAGGGGCCACAGGCCTGTGACACAAGGCACTGCATCGCTAGCAAACCAGGTTTGCTAGTCTCTAAGGGGCCACAGGTCTCTGACACAAGGCACTGCATCTCTAGCAAACCAAGTTTGCTAGTCTCTAAGGGGCCACAGGTCTGTGACACAAGGCACTGCATCTCTAGCAAACCAAGTTTGCTAGTCTCTAAGGGGCCACAGGTCTGTGACACAAGGCACTGCATCTCTAGCAAACCAGGTTTGCTAGTCTCTAAGGGGCCACAGGCCTGACACCAGGCACTGCATCTCTAGCAAACCAGGTTTGCTAGTCTCTAAGGGGCCACAGGCCTGACACCAGGCACTGCATCTCTAGCAAACCAGGTTTGCTAGTCTCTAAGGGGCCACAGGCCTGACACCAGGCACTGCATCTCTAGCAAACCAGGTTTGCTAGTCTCTAAGGGGCCACAGGCGTCTGACACCAGGCACTGCATCTCTAGCAAACCAGGTTTGCTAGTCTCTAAGGGGCCACAGGTCTCTGACACAAGGCACTGCATCTCTAGCAAACCAAGTTTGCTAGTCTCTAAGGGGCCACAGGTCTGTGACACAAGGCACTGCATCTCTAGCAAACCAAGTTTGCTAGTCTCTAAGGGGCCACAGGTCTGTGACACAAGGCACTGCATCTCTAGCAAACCAGGTTTGCTAGTCTCTAAGGGGCCACAGGCCTGACACCAGGCACTGCATCTCTAGCAAACCAGGTTTGCTAGTCTCTAAGGGGCCACAGGCCTGACACCAGGCACTGCATCTCTAGCAAACCAGGTTTGCTAGTCTCTAAGGGGCCACAGGCCTGACACCAGGCACTGCATCTCTAGCAAACCAGGTTTGCTAGTCTCTAAGGGGCCACAGGCGTCTGACACCAGGCACTGCATCTCTAGCAAACCAGGTTTGCTAGTCTCTAAGGGGCCACAGGCCTGACACCAGGCACTGCATCGCTAGCAAACCAGGTTTGCTAGTCTCTAAGGGGCCACAGGCGTCTGACACCAGGTACTGCATCTCTAGCAAACCAGGTTTGCTAGTCTCTAAGGGGCCACAGGTCTCTGACACAAGGCACTGCATCGCTAGCAAACCAGGTTTGCTAGTCTCTAAGGGGCCACAGGTCTCTGACACAAGGCACTGCATCGCTAGCAAACCAGGTTTGCTAGTCTCTAAGGGGCCACAGGTCTCTGACACAAGGCACTGCATCTCTAGCAAACCAGGTTTGCTAGTCTCTAAGGGGCCACAGGTCTCTGACACAAGGCACTGCATCGCTAGCAAACCAAGTTTGCTAGTCTCTAAGGGGCCAGAGGTCTCTTACACAAGGCACTGCATCGCTAGCAAACCAAGTTTGCTAGTCTCTAAGGGGCCAGAGGTCTCTGACACAAGGCACTGCATCGCTAGCAAACCAAGTTTGCTAGTCTCTAAGGGGCCACAGGCCTGTGACACAAGGCACTGCATCGCTAGGAAACCAAGTTTGCTAGTCTCTAAGGGGCCACAGGTCTCTGACACAAGGCACTGCATCTCTAGCAAACCAAGTTTGCTAGTCTCTAAGGGGCCACAGGTCTCTGACACAAGGCACTGCATCTCTAGCAAACCAAGTTTGCTAGTCTCTAAGGGGCCACAGGCCTGACACAAGGCACTGCATCGCTAGCAAACCAAGTTTGCTAGTCTCTAAGGGGCCACAGGTCTCTGACACAAGGCACTGCATCTCTAGCAAACCAAGTTTGCTAGTCTCTAAGGGGCCACAGGTCTCTGACACAAGGCACTGCATCTCTAGCAAACCAAGTTTGCTAGTCTCTAAGGGGCCACAGGTCTCTGACACAAGGCACTGCATCTCTAGCAAACCAGGTTTGCTAGTCTCTAAGGGGCCACAGGCCTGACACCAGGCACTGCATCTCTAGCAAACCAGGTTTGCTAGTCTCTAAGGGGCCACAGGGCTGACACCAGGCACTGCATCTCTAGCAAACCAGGTTTGCTAGTCTCTAAGGGGCCACAGGTCTGACACCAGGCACTGCATCTCTAGCAAACCAGGTTTGCTAGTCTCTAAGGGGCCACAGGCGTCTGACACCAGGCACTGCATCTCTAGCAAACCAGGTTTGCTAGTTTCTAAGGGGCCACAGGCCTGACACCAGGCACTGCATCGCTAGCAAACCAGGTTTGCTAGTCTCTAAGGGGCCACAGGTCTCTGACACAAGGCACTGCATCGCTAGCAAACCAAGTTTGCTAGTCTCTAAGGGGCCACAGGTCTCTGACACAAGGCACTGCATCGCTAGCAAACCAAGTTTGCTAGTCTCTAAGGGGCCACAGGCCTGTGACACAAGGCACTGCATCTCTAGCAAACCAAGTTTGCTAGTCTCTAAGGGGCCACAGGTCTCTGACACAAGGCACTGCATCGCTAGCAAACCAAGTTTGCTAGTCTCTAAGGGGCCACAGGCCTGTGACACAAGGCACTGCATCGCTAGCAAACCAAGTTTGCTAGTCTCTAAGGGGCCGCAGGCCTGTGACACAAGGCACTGCATCGCTAGCAAACCAAGTTTGCTAGTCTCTAAGGGGCCACAGGCCTGTGACACAAGGCACTGCATCGCTAGGAAACCAAGTTTGCTAGTCTCTAAGGGGCCACAGGTCTCTGACACAAGGCACTGCATCGCTAGCAAACCAAGTTTGCTAGTCTCTAAGGGGCCACAGGTCTCTGACACAAGGCACTGCATCTCTAGCAAACCAGGTTTGCTAGTCTCTAAGGGGCCACAGGTCTCTGACACAAGGCACTGCATCTCTAGCAAACCAAGTTTGCTAGTCTCTAAGGGGCCACAGGTCTGTGACACAAGGCACTGCATCTCTAGCAAACCAAGTTTGCTAGTCTCTAAGGGGCCACAGGTCTGTGACACAAGGCACTGCATCTCTAGCAAACCAGGTTTGCTAGTCTCTAAGGGGCCACAGGCCTGACACCAGGCACTGCATCTCTAGCAAACCAGGTTTGCTAGTCTCTAAGGGGCCACAGGCCTGACACCAGGCACTGCATCTCTAGCAAACCAGGTTTGCTAGTCTCTAAGGGGCCACAGGCCTGACACCAGGCACTGCATCTCTAGCAAACCAGGTTTGCTAGTCTCTAAGGGGCCGCAGGCCTGACACCAGGCACTGCATCTCTAGCAAACCAGGTTTGCTAGTCTCTAAGGGGCCACAGGCCTGACACCAGGCACTGCATCTCTAGCAAACCAGGTTTGCTAGTCTCTAAGGGGCCACAGGCGTCTGACACCAGGCACTGCATCTCTAGCAAACCAGGTTTGCTAGTCTCTAAGGGGCCACAGGCCTGACACCAGGCACTGCATCGCTAGCAAACCAGGTTTGCTAGTCTCTAAGGGGCCACAGGCGTCTGACACCAGGTACTGCATCTCTAGCAAACCAGGTTTGCTAGTCTCTAAGGGGCCACAGGTCTCTGACACAAGGCACTGCATCGCTAGCAAACCAGGTTTGCTAGTCTCTAAGGGGCCACAGGTCTCTGACACAAGGCACTGCATCGCTAGCAAACCAGGTTTGCTAGTCTCTAAGGGGCCACAGGTCTCTGACACAAGGCACTGCATCTCTAGCAAACCAGGTTTGCTAGTCTCTAAGGGGCCACAGGTCTCTGACACAAGGCACTGCATCGCTAGCAAACCAAGTTTGCTAGTCTCTAAGGGGCCAGAGGTCTCTTACACAAGGCACTGCATCGCTAGCAAACCAAGTTTGCTAGTCTCTAAGGGGCCAGAGGTCTCTGACACAAGGCACTGCATCGCTAGCAAACCAAGTTTGCTAGTCTCTAAGGGGCCACAGGTCTATGACACAAGGCACTGCATCGCTAGCAAACCAAGTTTGCTAGTCTCTAAGGGGCCACAGGTCTCTGACACAAGGCACTGCATCGCTAGCAAACCAAGTTTGCTAGTCTCTAAGGGGCCACAGGTCTGTGACACAAGGCACTGCATCTCTAGCAAACCAGGTTTGCTAGTCTCTAAGGGGCCACAGGCCTGACACCAGGCACTGCATCTCTAGCAAACCAGGTTTGCTAGTCTCTAAGGGGCCACAGGCCTGACACCAGGCACTGCATCTCTAGCAAACCAGGTTTGCTAGTCTCTAAGGGGCCACAGGCCTGACACCAGGCACTGCATCTCTAGCAAACCAGGTTTGCTAGTCTCTAAGGGGCCACAGGCGTCTGACACCAGGCACTGCATCTCTAGCAAACCAGGTTTGCTAGTCTCTAAGGGGCCACAGGCGTCTGACACCAGGCACTGCATCTCTAGCAAACCAGGTTTGCTAGTCTCTAAGGGGCCACAGGCCTGACACCAGGCACTGCATCGCTAGCAAACCAGGTTTGCTAGTCTCTAAGGGGCCACAGGTCTCTGACACAAGGCACTGCATCGCTAGCAAACCAAGTTTGCTAGTCTCTAAGGGGCCACAGGTCTCTGACACAAGGCACTGCATCGCTAGCAAACCAAGTTTGCTAGTCTCTAAGGGGCCACAGGCCTGTGACACAAGGCACTGCATCTCTAGCAAACCAAGTTTGCTAGTCTCTAAGGGGCCACAGGTCTCTGACACAAGGCACTGCATCGCTAGCAAACCAAGTTTGCTAGTCTCTAAGGGGCCACAGGCCTGTGACACAAGGCACTGCATCGCTAGCAAACCAAGTTTGCTAGTCTCTAAGGGGCCGCAGGCCTGTGACACAAGGCACTGCATCGCTAGCAAACCAAGTTTGCTAGTCTCTAAGGGGCCACAGGCCTGTGACACAAGGCACTGCATCGCTAGGAAACCAAGTTTGCTAGTCTCTAAGGGGCCACAGGTCTCTGACACAAGGCACTGCATCGCTAGCAAACCAAGTTTGCTAGTCTCTAAGGGGCCACAGGTCTCTGACACAAGGCACTGCATCTCTAGCAAACCAGGTTTGCTAGTCTCTAAGGGGCCACAGGTCTCTGACACAAGGCACTGCATCTCTAGCAAACCAAGTTTGCTAGTCTCTAAGGGGCCACAGGTCTGTGACACAAGGCACTGCATCTCTAGCAAACCAAGTTTGCTAGTCTCTAAGGGGCCACAGGTCTGTGACACAAGGCACTGCATCTCTAGCAAACCAGGTTTGCTAGTCTCTAAGGGGCCACAGGCCTGACACCAGGCACTGCATCTCTAGCAAACCAGGTTTGCTAGTCTCTAAGGGGCCACAGGCCTGACACCAGGCACTGCATCTCTAGCAAACCAGGTTTGCTAGTCTCTAAGGGGCCACAGGCCTGACACCAGGCACTGCATCTCTAGCAAACCAGGTTTGCTAGTCTCTAAGGGGCCGCAGGCCTGACACCAGGCACTGCATCTCTAGCAAACCAGGTTTGCTAGTCTCTAAGGGGCCACAGGCCTGACACCAGGCACTGCATCTCTAGCAAACCAGGTTTGCTAGTCTCTAAGGGGCCACAGGCGTCTGACACCAGGCACTGCATCTCTAGCAAACCAGGTTTGCTAGTCTCTAAGGGGCCACAGGCCTGACACCAGGCACTGCATCGCTAGCAAACCAGGTTTGCTAGTCTCTAAGGGGCCACAGGCGTCTGACACCAGGTACTGCATCTCTAGCAAACCAGGTTTGCTAGTCTCTAAGGGGCCACAGGTCTCTGACACAAGGCACTGCATCGCTAGCAAACCAGGTTTGCTAGTCTCTAAGGGGCCACAGGTCTCTGACACAAGGCACTGCATCGCTAGCAAACCAGGTTTGCTAGTCTCTAAGGGGCCACAGGTCTCTGACACAAGGCACTGCATCTCTAGCAAACCAGGTTTGCTAGTCTCTAAGGGGCCACAGGTCTCTGACACAAGGCACTGCATCGCTAGCAAACCAAGTTTGCTAGTCTCTAAGGGGCCAGAGGTCTCTTACACAAGGCACTGCATCGCTAGCAAACCAAGTTTGCTAGTCTCTAAGGGGCCAGAGGTCTCTGACACAAGGCACTGCATCGCTAGCAAACCAAGTTTGCTAGTCTCTAAGGGGCCACAGGTCTATGACACAAGGCACTGCATCGCTAGCAAACCAAGTTTGCTAGTCTCTAAGGGGCCACAGGTCTCTGACACAAGGCACTGCATCGCTAGCAAACCAAGTTTGCTAGTCTCTAAGGGGCCACAGGTCTGTGACACAAGGCACTGCATCTCTAGCAAACCAGGTTTGCTAGTCTCTAAGGGGCCACAGGCCTGACACCAGGCACTGCATCTCTAGCAAACCAGGTTTGCTAGTCTCTAAGGGGCCACAGGCCTGACACCAGGCACTGCATCTCTAGCAAACCAGGTTTGCTAGTCTCTAAGGGGCCACAGGCCTGACACCAGGCACTGCATCTCTAGCAAACCAGGTTTGCTAGTCTCTAAGGGGCCACAGGCGTCTGACACCAGGCACTGCATCTCTAGCAAACCAGGTTTGCTAGTCTCTAAGGGGCCACAGGCGTCTGACACCAGGCACTGCATCTCTAGCAAACCAGGTTTGCTAGTCTCTAAGGGGCCACAGGCCTGACACCAGGCACTGCATCGCTAGCAAACCAGGTTTGCTAGTCTCTAAGGGGCCACAGGCGTCTGACACCAGGTACTGCATCTCTAGCAAACCAGGTTTGCTAGTCTCTAAGGGGCCACAGGTCTCTGACACAAGGCACTGCATCTCTAGCAAACCAAGTTTGCTAGTCTCTAAGGGGCCACAGGTCTCTGACACAAGGCACTGCATCTCTAGCAAACCAGGTTTGCTAGTCTCTAAGGGGCCACAGGTCTCTGACACAAGGCACTGCATCTCTAGCAAACCAGGTTTGCTAGTCTCTAAGGGGCCACAGGTCTGTGACACAAGGCACTGCATCTCTAGCAAACCAGGTTTGCTAGTCTCTAAGGGGCCACAGGTCTGACACCAGGCACTGCATCTCTAGCAAACCAGGTTTGCTAGTCTCTAAGGGGCCACAGGTCTCTGACACCAGGCACTGCATCTCTAGCAAACCAAGTTTGCTAGTCTCTAAGGGGCCACAGGCCTGACACCACGCACTGCATCTCTAGCAAACCAGGTTTGCTAGTCTCTAAGGGGCCACAGGTCTCTGACACAAGGCACTGCATCGCTAGCAAACCAAGTTTGCTAGTCTCTAAGGGGCCAGAGGTCTCTTACACAAGGCACTGCATCGCTAGCAAACCAAGTTTGCTAGTCTCTAAGGGGCCAGAGGTCTCTGACACAAGGCACTGCATCGCTAGCAAACCAAGTTTGCTAGTCTCTAAGGGGCCACAGGTCTATGACACAAGGCACTGCATCGCTAGCAAACCAAGTTTGCTAGTCTCTAAGGGGCCACAGGTCTCTGACACAAGGCACTGCATCGCTAGCAAACCAAGTTTGCTAGTCTCTAAGGGGCCACAGGTCTGTGACACAAGGCACTGCATCTCTAGCAAACCAGGTTTGCTAGTCTCTAAGGGGCCACAGGCCTGACACCAGGCACTGCATCTCTAGCAAACCAGGTTTGCTAGTCTCTAAGGGGCCACAGGCCTGACACCAGGCACTGCATCTCTAGCAAACCAGGTTTGCTAGTCTCTAAGGGGCCACAGGCCTGACACCAGGCACTGCATCTCTAGCAAACCAGGTTTGCTAGTCTCTAAGGGGCCACAGGCGTCTGACACCAGGCACTGCATCTCTAGCAAACCAGGTTTGCTAGTCTCTAAGGGGCCACAGGCGTCTGACACCAGGCACTGCATCTCTAGCAAACCAGGTTTGCTAGTCTCTAAGGGGCCACAGGCCTGACACCAGGCACTGCATCTCTAGCAAACCAGGTTTGCTAGTCTCTAAGGGGCCACAGGGCTGACACCAGGCACTGCATCTCTAGCAAACCAGGTTTGCTAGTCTCTAAGGGGCCACAGGTCTGACACCAGGCACTGCATCTCTAGCAAACCAGGTTTGCTAGTCTCTAAGGGGCCACAGGCGTCTGACACCAGGCACTGCATCTCTAGCAAACCAGGTTTGCTAGTTTCTAAGGGGCCACAGGCCTGACACCAGGCACTGCATCGCTAGCAAACCAGGTTTGCTAGTCTCTAAGGGGCCACAGGTCTCTGACACAAGGCACTGCATCGCTAGCAAACCAAGTTTGCTAGTCTCTAAGGGGCCACAGGTCTCTGACACAAGGCACTGCATCGCTAGCAAACCAAGTTTGCTAGTCTCTAAGGGGCCACAGGCCTGTGACACAAGGCACTGCATCTCTAGCAAACCAAGTTTGCTAGTCTCTAAGGGGCCACAGGTCTCTGACACAAGGCACTGCATCGCTAGCAAACCAAGTTTGCTAGTCTCTAAGGGGCCACAGGCCTGTGACACAAGGCACTGCATCGCTAGCAAACCAAGTTTGCTAGTCTCTAAGGGGCCGCAGGCCTGTGACACAAGGCACTGCATCGCTAGCAAACCAAGTTTGCTAGTCTCTAAGGGGCCACAGGCCTGTGACACAAGGCACTGCATCGCTAGGAAACCAAGTTTGCTAGTCTCTAAGGGGCCACAGGTCTCTGACACAAGGCACTGCATCGCTAGCAAACCAAGTTTGCTAGTCTCTAAGGGGCCACAGGTCTCTGACATAAGGCACTGCATCTCTAGCAAACCAGGTTTGCTAGTCTCTAAGGGGCCACAGGTCTCTGACACAAGGCACTGCATCTCTAGCAAACCAAGTTTGCTAGTCTCTAAGGGGCCACAGGTCTGTGACACAAGGCACTGCATCTCTAGCAAACCAAGTTTGCTAGTCTCTAAGGGGCCACAGGTCTGTGACACAAGGCACTGCATCTCTAGCAAACCAGGTTTGCTAGTCTCTAAGGGGCCACAGGCCTGACACCAGGCACTGCATCTCTAGCAAACCAGGTTTGCTAGTCTCTAAGGGGCCACAGGCCTGACACCAGGCACTGCATCTCTAGCAAACCAGGTTTGCTAGTCTCTAAGGGGCCACAGGCCTGACACCAGGCACTGCATCTCTAGCAAACCAGGTTTGCTAGTCTCTAAGGGGCCGCAGGCCTGACACCAGGCACTGCATCTCTAGCAAACCAGGTTTGCTAGTCTCTAAGGGGCCACAGGCCTGACACCAGGCACTGCATCTCTAGCAAACCAGGTTTGCTAGTCTCTAAGGGGCCACAGGCGTCTGACACCAGGCACTGCATCTCTAGCAAACCAGGTTTGCTAGTCTCTAAGGGGCCACAGGCCTGACACCAGGCACTGCATCGCTAGCAAACCAGGTTTGCTAGTCTCTAAGGGGCCACAGGCGTCTGACACCAGGTACTGCATCTCTAGCAAACCAGGTTTGCTAGTCTCTAAGGGGCCACAGGTCTCTGACACAAGGCACTGCATCGCTAGCAAACCAGGTTTGCTAGTCTCTAAGGGGCCACAGGTCTCTGACACAAGGCACTGCATCGCTAGCAAACCAGGTTTGCTAGTCTCTAAGGGGCCACAGGTCTCTGACACAAG
This sequence comes from Chrysemys picta bellii, assembly GCF_011386835.1. Lineage (NCBI taxonomy): Eukaryota > Metazoa > Chordata > Testudines > Emydidae > Chrysemys > Chrysemys picta. The sequence goes on along the minus strand of NW_027052817.1, from coordinate 95,514 downwards.
GCACTGCATCTCTAGCAAACCAGGTTTGCTAGTCTCTAAGGGGCCACAGGTCTCTGACACAAGGCACTGCATCGCTAGCAAACCAAGTTTGCTAGTCTCTAAGGGGCCAGAGGTCTCTTACACAAGGCACTGCATCGCTAGCAAACCAAGTTTGCTAGTCTCTAAGGGGCCAGAGGTCTCTGACACAAGGCACTGCATCGCTAGCAAACCAAGTTTGCTAGTCTCTAAGGGGCCACAGGTCTATGACACAAGGCACTGCATCGCTAGCAAACCAAGTTTGCTAGTCTCTAAGGGGCCACAGGTCTCTGACACAAGGCACTGCATCGCTAGCAAACCAAGTTTGCTAGTCTCTAAGGGGCCACAGGTCTGTGACACAAGGCACTGCATCTCTAGCAAACCAGGTTTGCTAGTCTCTAAGGGGCCACAGGTCTCTGACACAAGGCACTGCATCGCTAGCAAACCAAGTTTGCTAGTCTCTAAGGGGCCAGAGGTCTCTTACACAAGGCACTGCATCGCTAGCAAACCAAGTTTGCTAGTCTCTAAGGGGCCAGAGGTCTCTGACACAAGGCACTGCATCGCTAGCAAACCAAGTTTGCTAGTCTCTAAGGGGCCACAGGTCTATGACACAAGGCACTGCATCGCTAGCAAACCAAGTTTGCTAGTCTCTAAGGGGCCACAGGTCTCTGACACAAGGCACTGCATCGCTAGCAAACCAAGTTTGCTAGTCTCTAAGGGGCCACAGGTCTGTGACACAAGGCACTGCATCTCTAGCAAACCAGGTTTGCTAGTCTCTAAGGGGCCACAGGCCTGACACCAGGCACTGCATCTCTAGCAAACCAGGTTTGCTAGTCTCTAAGGGGCCACAGGCCTGACACCAGGCACTGCATCTCTAGCAAACCAGGTTTGCTAGTCTCTAAGGGGCCACAGGCCTGACACCAGGCACTGCATCTCTAGCAAACCAGGTTTGCTAGTCTCTAAGGGGCCACAGGCGTCTGACACCAGGCACTGCATCTCTAGCAAACCAGGTTTGCTAGTCTCTAAGGGGCCACAGGCGTCTGACACCAGGCACTGCATCTCTAGCAAACCAGGTTTGCTAGTCTCTAAGGGGCCACAGGCCTGACACCAGGCACTGCATCGCTAGCAAACCAGGTTTGCTAGTCTCTAAGGGGCCACAGGCGTCTGACACCAGGTACTGCATCTCTAGCAAACCAGGTTTGCTAGTCTCTAAGGGGCCACAGGTCTCTGACACAAGGCACTGCATCTCTAGCAAACCAAGTTTGCTAGTCTCTAAGGGGCCACAGGTCTCTGACACAAGGCACTGCATCTCTAGCAAACCAGGTTTGCTAGTCTCTAAGGGGCCACAGGTCTCTGACACAAGGCACTGCATCTCTAGCAAACCAGGTTTGCTAGTCTCTAAGGGGCCACAGGTCTGTGACACAAGGCACTGCATCTCTAGCAAACCAGGTTTGCTAGTCTCTAAGGGGCCACAGGTCTGACACCAGGCACTGCATCTCTAGCAAACCAGGTTTGCTAGTCTCTAAGGGGCCACAGGTCTCTGACACCAGGCACTGCATCTCTAGCAAACCAAGTTTGCTAGTCTCTAAGGGGCCACAGGCCTGACACCACGCACTGCATCTCTAGCAAACCAGGTTTGCTAGTCTCTAAGGGGCCACAGGTCTCTGACACAAGGCACTGCATCGCTAGCAAACCAAGTTTGCTAGTCTCTAAGGGGCCAGAGGTCTCTTACACAAGGCACTGCATCGCTAGCAAACCAAGTTTGCTAGTCTCTAAGGGGCCAGAGGTCTCTGACACAAGGCACTGCATCGCTAGCAAACCAAGTTTGCTAGTCTCTAAGGGGCCACAGGTCTATGACACAAGGCACTGCATCGCTAGCAAACCAAGTTTGCTAGTCTCTAAGGGGCCACAGGTCTCTGACACAAGGCACTGCATCGCTAGCAAACCAAGTTTGCTAGTCTCTAAGGGGCCACAGGTCTGTGACACAAGGCACTGCATCTCTAGCAAACCAGGTTTGCTAGTCTCTAAGGGGCCACAGGCCTGACACCAGGCACTGCATCTCTAGCAAACCAGGTTTGCTAGTCTCTAAGGGGCCACAGGCCTGACACCAGGCACTGCATCTCTAGCAAACCAGGTTTGCTAGTCTCTAAGGGGCCACAGGCCTGACACCAGGCACTGCATCTCTAGCAAACCAGGTTTGCTAGTCTCTAAGGGGCCACAGGCGTCTGACACCAGGCACTGCATCTCTAGCAAACCAGGTTTGCTAGTCTCTAAGGGGCCACAGGCGTCTGACACCAGGCACTGCATCTCTAGCAAACCAGGTTTGCTAGTCTCTAAGGGGCCACAGGCCTGACACCAGGCACTGCATCGCTAGCAAACCAGGTTTGCTAGTCTCTAAGGGGCCACAGGCGTCTGACACCAGGTACTGCATCTCTAGCAAACCAGGTTTGCTAGTCTCTAAGGGGCCACAGGTCTCTGACACAAGGCACTGCATCTCTAGGAAACCAAGTTTGCTAGTCTCTAAGGGGCCACAGGTCTCTGACACAAGGCACTGCATCTCTAGCAAACCAGGTTTGCTAGTCTCTAAGGGGCCACAGGTCTCTGACACAAGGCACTGCATCTCTAGCAAACCAGGTTTGCTAGTCTCTAAGGGGCCACAGGTCTGTGACACAAGGCACTGCATCTCTAGCAAACCAGGTTTGCTAGTCTCTAAGGGGCCACAGGTCTGACACCAGGCACTGCATCTCTAGCAAACCAGGTTTGCTAGTCTCTAAGGGGCCACAGGTCTCTGACACCAGGCACTGCATCTCTAGCAAACCAAGTTTGCTAGTCTCTAAGGGGCCACAGGCCTGACACCACGCACTGCATCTCTAGCAAACCAGGTTTGCTAGTCTCTAAGGGGCCACAGGCCTGACACCACGCACTGCATCTCTAGCAAACCAGGTTTGCTAGTCTCTAAGGGGCCACAGGCCTGACACCAGGCACTGCATCTCTAGCAAACCAGGTTTGCTAGTCTCTAAGGGGCCACAGGCCTGACACCAGGCACTGCATCTCTAGCAAACCAGGTTTGCTAGTCTCTAAGGGGCCACAGGCCTGACACCAGGCACTGCATCTCTAGCAAACCAGGTTTGCTAGTCTCTAAGGGGCCACAGGCCTGACACCAGGCACTGCATCTCTAGCAAACCAGGTTTGCTAGTCTCTAAGGGGCCACAGGTCTCTGACACCAGGCACTGCATCTCTAGCAAACCAGGTTTGCTAGTCTCTAAGGGGCCACAGGTCTGTGACACAAGGCACTGCATCTCTAGCAAACCAGGTTTGCTAGTCTCTAAGGGGCCACAGGTCTGTGACACAAGGCACTGCATCTCTAGCAAACCAGGTTTGCTAGTCTCTAAGGGGCCACAGGCCTGTGACACAAGGCACTGCATCGCTAGCAAACCAAGTTTGCTAGTCTCTAAGGGGCCACAGGCCTGTGACACAAGGCACTGCATCGCTAGCAAACCAAGTTTGCTAGTCTCTAAGGGGCCACAGGTTTCTGACACAAGGCACTGCATCGCTAGCAAACCAAGTTTGCTAGTCTCTAAGGGGCCACAGGTCTCTGACACAGGGCACTGCATCTCTAGCAAACCAAGTTTGCTAGTCTCTAAGGGGCCACAGGTCTCTGACACAAGGCACTGCATCTCTAGCAAACCAGGTTTGCTAGTCTCTAAGGGGCCACAGGCCTGACACCAGGCACTGCATCTCTAGCAAACCAGGTTTGCTAGTCTCTAAGGGGCCACAGGTCTCTGACACAAGGCACTGCATCTCTAGCAAACCAAGTTTGCTAGTCTCTAAGGGGCCACAGGTCTCTGACACAAGGCACTGCATATCTAGCAAACCAGGTTTGCTAGTCTCTAAGGGGCCACAGGTCTGTGACACAAGGCACTGCATCTCTAGCAAACCAAGTTTGCTAGTCTCTAAGGGGCCACAGGTCTCTGACACAAGGCACTGCATCTCTAGCAAACCAGGTTTGCTAGTCTCTAAGGGGCCACAGGTCTCTGACACAAGGCACTGCATCTCTAGCAAACCAAGTTTGCTAGTCTCTAAGGGGCCACAGGTCTCTGACACAAGGCACTGCATCGCTAGCAAACCAAGTTTGCTAGTCTCTAAGGGGCCACAGGCCTGACACCAGGCACTGCATCTCTAGCAAACCAGGTTTGCTAGTCTCTAAGGGGCCACAGGCCTGACACCAGGCACTGCATCTCTAGCAAACCAGGTTTGCTAGTCTCTAAGGGGCCACAGGCCTGACACCAGGCACTGCATCTCTAGCAAACCAGGTTTGCTAGTCTCTAAGGGGCCACAGGCCTGACACCAGGCACTGCATCTCTAGCAAACCAGGTTTGCTAGTCTCTAAGGGGCCACAGGTCTCTGACACCAGGCACTGCATCTCTAGCAAACCAGGTTTGCTAGTCTCTAAGGGGCCACAGGTCTGTGACACAAGGCACTGCATCTCTAGCAAACCAGGTTTGCTAGTCTCTAAGGGGCCACAGGTCTGTGACACAAGGCACTGCATCTCTAGCAAACCAGGTTTGCTAGTCTCTAAGGGGCCACAGGCCTGTGACACAAGGCACTGCATCGCTAGCAAACCAAGTTTGCTAGTCTCTAAGGGGCCACAGGCCTGTGACACAAGGCACTGCATCGCTAGCAAACCAAGTTTGCTAGTCTCTAAGGGGCCACAGGTTTCTGACACAAGGCACTGCATCGCTAGCAAACCAAGTTTGCTAGTCTCTAAGGGGCCACAGGTCTCTGACACAGGGCACTGCATCTCTAGCAAACCAAGTTTGCTAGTCTCTAAGGGGCCACAGGTCTCTGACACAAGGCACTGCATCTCTAGCAAACCAGGTTTGCTAGTCTCTAAGGGGCCACAGGCCTGACACCAGGCACTGCATCTCTAGCAAACCAGGTTTGCTAGTCTCTAAGGGGCCACAGGTCTCTGACACAAGGCACTGCATCTCTAGCAAACCAAGTTTGCTAGTCTCTAAGGGGCCACAGGTCTCTGACACAAGGCACTGCATATCTAGCAAACCAGGTTTGCTAGTCTCTAAGGGGCCACAGGTCTGTGACACAAGGCACTGCATCTCTAGCAAACCAAGTTTGCTAGTCTCTAAGGGGCCACAGGTCTCTGACACAAGGCACTGCATCTCTAGCAAACCAGGTTTGCTAGTCTCTAAGGGGCCACAGGTCTCTGACACAAGGCACTGCATCTCTAGCAAACCAAGTTTGCTAGTCTCTAAGGGGCCACAGGTCTCTGACACAAGGCACTGCATCGCTAGCAAACCAAGTTTGCTAGTCTCTAAGGGGCCACAGGCCTGTGACACAAGGCACTGCATCGCTAGCAAACCAAGTTTGCTAGTCTCTAAGGGGCCACAGGCCTGTGACACAAGGCACTGCATCGCTAGCAAACCAAGTTTGCTAGTCTCTAAGGGGCCACAGGCCTGTGACACAAGGCACTGCATCGCTAGGAAACCAAGTTTGCTAGTCTCTAAGGGGCCACAGGTCTCTGACACAAGGCACTGCATCGCTAGCAAACCAAGTTTGCTAGTCTCTAAGGGGCCACAGGTCTCTGACACAAGGCACTGCATCTCTAGCAAACCAAGTTTGCTAGTCTCTAAGGGGCCACAGGACTCTGACACAAGGCACTGCATCGCTAGCAAACCAAGTTTGCTAGTCTCTAAGGGGCCACAGGTCTCTGACACAAGGCACTGCATCGCTAGCAAACCAAGTTTGCTAGTCTCTAAGGGGCCACAGGCCTGTGACACAAGGCACTGCATCGCTAGCAAACCAAGTTTGCTAGTCTCTAAGGGGCCGCAGGCCTGTGACACAAGGCACTGCATCGCTAGGAAACCAAGTTTGCTAGTCTCTAAGGGGCCACAGGCCTGTGACACAAGGCACTGCATCGCTAGGAAACCAAGTTTGCTAGTCTCTAAGGGGCCACAGGTCTCTGACACAAGGCACTGCATCTCTAGCAAACCAAGTTTGCTAGTCTCTAAGGGGCCACAGGTCTCTGACACAAGGCACTGCATCTCTAGCAAACCAAGTTTGCTAGTCTCTAAGGGGCCACAGGCCTGACACAAGGCACTGCATCGCTAGCAAACCAAGTTTGCTAGTCTCTAAGGGGCCACAGGTCTCTGACACCAGGCACTGCATCTCTAGCAAACCAGGTTTGCTAGTCTCTGAGGGGCCACAGGTCTCTGACACAAGGCACTGCATCTCTAGCAAACCAAGTTTGCTAGTCTCTAAGGGGCCACAGGTCTCTGACACAAGGCACTGCATCTCTAGCAAACCAGGTTTGCTAGTCTCTAAGGGGCCACAGGCCTGACACCAGGCACTGCATCTCTAGCAAACCAGGTTTGCTAGTCTCTAAGGGGCCACAGGGCTGACACCAGGCACTGCATCTCTAGCAAACCAGGTTTGCTAGTCTCTAAGGGGCCACAGGTCTGACACCAGGCACTGCATCTCTAGCAAACCAGGTTTGCTAGTCTCTAAGGGGCCACAGGCGTCTGACACCAGGCACTGCATCTCTAGCAAACCAGGTTTGCTAGTTTCTAAGGGGCCACAGGCCTGACACCAGGCACTGCATCGCTAGCAAACCAGGTTTGCTAGTCTCTAAGGGGCCACAGGTCTCTGACACAAGGCACTGCATCTCTAGCAAACCAAGTTTGCTAGTCTCTAAGGGGCCACAGGTCTCTGACACAAGGCACTGCATCGCTAGCAAACCAGGTTTGCTAGTCTCTAAGGGGCCACAGGTCTGTGACACAAGGCACTGCATCTCTAGCAAACCAAGTTTGCTAGTCTCTAAGGGGCCACAGGCCTGACACCAGGCACTGCATCTCTAGCAAACCAAGTTTGCTAGTCTCTAAGGGGCCACAGGCCTGACACCAGGCACTGCATCTCTAGCAAACCAGGTTTGCTAGTCTCTAAGGGGCCACAGGTCTCTGACACCAGGCACTGCATCTCTAGCAAACCAGGTTTGCTAGTCTCTAAGGGGCCACAGGTCTCTGACACAAGGCACTGCATCTCTAGCAAACCAGGTTTGCTAGTCTCTAAGGGGCCACAGGTCTCTGACACAAGGCACTGCATCTCTAGCAAACCAGGTTTGCTAGTCTCTAAGGGGCCACAGGTCTCTGACACAAGGCACTGCATCTCTAGCAAACCAGGTTTGCTAGTCTCTAAGGGGCCACAGGTCTCTGACACAAGGCACTGCATCTCTAGCAAACCAGGTTTGCTAGTCTCTAAGGGGCCACAGGCCTGACACCAGGCACTGCATCTCTAGCAAACCAGGTTTGCTAGTCTCTAAGGGGCCACAGGTCTCTGACACAAGGCACTGCATCTCTAGCAAACCAGGTTTGCTAGTCTCTAAGGGGCCACAGGTCTCTGACACAAGGCACTGCATCTCTAGCAAACCAGGTTTGCTAGTCTCTAAGGGGCCACAGGCCTGACACCAGGCACTGCATCTCTAGCAAACCAGGTTTGCTAGTCTCTAAGGGGCCACAGGTCTCTGACACAAGGCACTGCATCTCTAGCAAACCAGGTTTGCTAGTCTCTAAGGGGCCACAGGTCTGTGACACAAGGCACTGCATCTCTAGCAAACCAAGTTTGCTAGTCTCTAAGGGGCCACAGGCCTGACACCAGGCACTGCATCTCTAGCAAACCAGGTTTGCTAGTCTCTAAGGGGCCACAGGCCTGACACCAGGCACTGCATCTCTAGCAAACCAGGTTTGCTAGTCTCTAAGGGGCCACAGGCCTGACACCAGGCACTGCATCTCTAGCAAACCAGGTTTGCTAGTCTCTAAGGGGCCACAGGCCTGACACCAGGCACTGCATCTCTAGCAAACCAGGTTTGCTAGTCTCTAAGGGGCCACAAGCCTGACACCAGGCACTGCATCTCTAGCAAACCAGGTTTGCTAGTCTCTAAGGGGCCACAGGCCTGACACCAGGCACTGCATCTCTAGCAAACCAGGTTTGCTAGTCTCTAAGGGGCCACAGGCCTGACACCAGGCACTGCATCTCTAGCAAACCAAGTTTGCTAGTCTCTAAGGGGCCACAGGTCTCTGACACAAGGCACTGCATCTCTAGCAAACCAAGTTTGCTAGTCTCTAAGGGGCCACAGGTCTCTGACACAAGGCACTGCATCTCTAGCAAACCAAGTTTGCTAGTCTCTAAGGGGCCACAGGTCTCTGACACAAGGCACTGCATCTCTAGCAAACCAAGTTTGCTAGTCTCTAAGGGGCCACAGGTCTGTGACACAAGGCACTGCATCTCTAGCAAACCAGGTTTGCTAGTCTCTAAGGGGCCACAGGCCTGTGACACAAGGCACTGCATCGCTAGCAAACCAAGTTTGCTAGTCTCTAAGGGGCCACAGGCCTGTGACACAAGGCACTGCATCGCTAGCAAACCAAGTTTGCTAGTCTCTAAGGGGCCACAGGCCTGTGACACAAGGCACTGCATCGCTAGCAAACCAAGTTTGCTAGTCTCTAAGGGGCCACAGGTCTCTGACACAAGGCACTGCATCGCTAGCAAACCAAGTTTGCTAGTCTCTAAGGGGCCACAGGTCTCTGACACAAGGCACTGCATCTCTAGCAAACCAAGTTTGCTAGTCTCTAAGGGGCCACAGGTCTCTGACACAAGGCACTGCATCTCTAGCAAACCAGGTTTGCTAGTCTCTAAGGGGCCACAGGCCTGACACCAGGCACTGCATCTCTAGCAAACCAGGTTTGCTAGTCTCTAAGGGGCCACAGGTCTCTGACACAAGGCACTGCATCTCTAGCAAACCAGGTTTGCTAGTCTCTAAGGGGCCACAGGTCTGTGACACAAGGCACTGCATCTCTAGCAAACCAGGTTTGCTAGTCTCTAAGGGGCCACAGGCCTGACACCAGGCACTGCATCTCTAGCAAACCAGGTTTGCTAGTCTCTAAGGGGCCACAGGTCTCTGACACAAGGCACTGCATCTCTAGCAAACCAGGTTTGCTAGTCTCTAAGGGGCCACAGGTCTGTGACACAAGGCACTGCATCTCTAGCAAACCAAGTTTGCTAGTCTCTAAGGGGCCACAGGCCTGACACCAGGCACTGCATCTCTAGCAAACCAGGTTTGCTAGTCTCTAAGGGGCCACAGGCCTGTGACACAAGGCACTGCATCGCTAGCAAACCAGGTTTGCTAGTCTCTAAGGGGCCACAGGCCTGTGACACAAGGCACTGCATCGCTAGCAAACCAAGTTTGCTAGTCTCTAAGGGGCCACAGGCCTGTGACACAAGGCACTGCATCGCTAGCAAACCAAGTTTGCTAGTCTCTAAGGGGCCACAGGCCTGTGACACAAGGCACTGCATCACTAGCAAACCAAGTTTGCTAGTCTCTAAGGGGCCACAGGTCTCTGACACAAGGCACTGCATCGCTAGCAAACCAAGTTTGCTAGTCTCTAAGGGGCCACAGGTCTCTGACACAAGGCACTGCATCTCTAGCAAACCAAGTTTGCTAGTCTCTAAGGGGCCACAGGTCTCTGACACAAGGCACTGCATCTCTAGCAAACCAAGTTTGCTAGTCTCTAAGGGGCCACAGGTCTCTGACACAAGGCACTGCATCTCTAGCAAACCAGGTTTGCTAGTCTCTAAGGGGCCACAGGTCTCTGACACAAGGCACTGCATCTCTAGCAAACCAGGTTTGCTAGTCTCTAAGGGGCCACAGGTCTGTGACACAAGGCACTGCATCTCTAGCAAACCAGGTTTGCTAGTCTCTAAGGGGCCACAGGCCTGACACCAGGCACTGCATCTCTAGCAAACCAGGTTTGCTAGTCTCTAAGGGGCCACAGGTCTCTGACACAAGGCACTGCATCTCTAGCAAACCAGGTTTGCTAGTCTCTAAGGGGCCACAGGTCTCTGACACAAGGCACTGCATCGCTAGCAAACCAAGTTTGCTAGTCTCTAAGGGGCCACAGGCCTGTGACACAAGGCACTGCATCGCTAGCAAACCAAGTTTGCTAGTCTCTAAGGGGCCACAGGCCTGTGACACAAGGCACTGCATCGCTAGCAAACCAAGTTTGCTAGTCTCTAAGGGGCCACAGGCCTGTGACACAAGGCACTGCATCGCTAGGAAACCAAGTTTGCTAGTCTCTAAGGGGCCACAGGTCTCTGACACAAGGCACTGCATCGCTAGCAAACCAAGTTTGCTAGTCTCTAAGGGGCCACAGGTCTCTGACACAAGGCACTGCATCTCTAGCAAACCAAGTTTGCTAGTCTCTAAGGGGCCACAGGTCTCTGACACAAGGCACTGCATCGCTAGCAAACCAAGTTTGCTAGTCTCTAAGGGGCCACAGGTCTCTGACACAAGGCACTGCATCGCTAGCAAACCAAGTTTGCTAGTCTCTAAGGGGCCACAGGCCTGTGACACAAGGCACTGCATCGCTAGCAAACCAAGTTTGCTAGTCTCTAAGGGGCCGCAGGCCTGTGACACAAGGCACTGCATCGCTAGGAAACCAAGTTTGCTAGTCTCTAAGGGGCCACAGGCCTGTGACACAAGGCACTGCATCGCTAGGAAACCAAGTTTGCTAGTCTCTAAGGGGCCACAGGTCTCTGACACAAGGCACTGCATCTCTAGCAAACCAAGTTTGCTAGTCTCTAAGGGGCCACAGGTCTCTGACACAAGGCACTGCATCTCTAGCAAACCAAGTTTGCTAGTCTCTAAGGGGCCACAGGCCTGACACAAGGCACTGCATCGCTAGCAAACCAAGTTTGCTAGTCTCTAAGGGGCCACAGGTCTCTGACACCAGGCACTGCATCTCTAGCAAACCAGGTTTGCTAGTCTCTGAGGGGCCACAGGTCTCTGACACAAGGCACTGCATCTCTAGCAAACCAAGTTTGCTAGTCTCTAAGGGGCCACAGGTCTCTGACACCAGGCACTGCATCTCTAGCAAACCAGGTTTGCTAGTCTCTAAGGGGCCACAGGGCTGACACCAGGCACTGCATCTCTAGCAAACCAGGTTTGCTAGTCTCTAAGGGGCCACAGGTCTGACACCAGGCACTGCATCTCTAGCAAACCAGGTTTGCTAGTCTCTAAGGGGCCACAGGCGTCTGACACCAGGCACTGCATCTCTAGCAAACCAGGTTTGCTAGTTTCTAAGGGGCCACAGGCCTGACACCAGGCACTGCATCGCTAGCAAACCAGGTTTGCTAGTCTCTAAGGGGCCACAGGTCTCTGACACAAGGCACTGCATCTCTAGCAAACCAAGTTTGCTAGTCTCTAAGGGGCCACAGGTCTCTGACACAAGGCACTGCATCTCTAGCAAACCAAGTTTGCTAGTCTCTAAGGGGCCACAGGTCTCTGACACAAGGCACTGCATCGCTAGCAAACCAAGTTTGCTAGTCTCTAAGGGGCCACAGGTCTCTGACACAAGGCACTGCATCTCTAGCAAACCAGGTTTGCTAGTCTCTAAGGGGCCACAGGTCTGTGAGACAAGGCACTGCATCTCTAGCAAACCAAGTTTGCTAGTCTCTAAGGGGCCACAGGCCTGACACCAGGCACTGCATCTCTAGCAAACCAAGTTTGCTAGTCTCTAAGGGGCCACAGGCCTGACACCAGGCACTGCATCTCTAGCAAACCAGGTTTGCTAGTCTCTAAGGGGCCACAGGTCTCTGACACCAGGCACTGCATCTCTAGCAAACCAGGTTTGCTAGTCTCTAAGGGGCCACAGGTCTCTGACACAAGGCACTGCATCTCTAGCAAACCAGGTTTGCTAGTCTCTAAGGGGCCACAGGTCTCTGACACAAGGCACTGCATCTCTAGCAAACCAGGTTTGCTAGTCTCTAAGGGGCCACAGGTCTCTGACACAAGGCACTGCATCTCTAGCAAACCAGGTTTGCTAGTCTCTAAGGGGCCACAGGTCTCTGACACAAGGCACTGCATCTCTAGCAAACCAGGTTTGCTAGTCTCTAAGGGGCCACAGGCCTGACACCAGGCACTGCATCTCTAGCAAACCAGGTTTGCTAGTCTCTAAGGGGCCACAGGTCTCTGACACAAGGCACTGCATCTCTAGCAAACCAGGTTTGCTAGTCTCTAAGGGGCCACAGGTCTCTGACACAAGGCACTGCATCTCTAGCAAACCAGGTTTGCTAGTCTCTAAGGGGCCACAGGCCTGACACCAGGCACTGCATCTCTAGCAAACCAGGTTTGCTAGTCTCTAAGGGGCCACAGGTCTCTGACACAAGGCACTGCATCTCTAGCAAACCAGGTTTGCTAGTCTCTAAGGGGCCACAGGTCTGTGACACAAGGCACTGCATCTCTAGCAAACCAAGTTTGCTAGTCTCTAAGGGGCCACAGGCCTGACACCAGGCACTGCATCTCTAGCAAACCAGGTTTGCTAGTCTCTAAGGGGCCACAGGCCTGACACCAGGCACTGCATCTCTAGCAAACCAGGTTTGCTAGTCTCTAAGGGGCCACAAGCCTGACACCAGGCACTGCATCTCTAGCAAACCAGGTTTGCTAGTCTCTAAGGGGCCACAGGCCTGACACCAGGCACTGCATCTCTAGCAAACCAGGTTTGCTAGTCTCTAAGGGGCCACAGGCCTGACACCAGGCACTGCATCTCTAGCAAACCAAGTTTGCTAGTCTCTAAGGGGCCACAGGTCTCTGACACAAGGCACTGCATCTCTAGCAAACCAAGTTTGCTAGTCTCTAAGGGGCCACAGGTCTCTGACACAAGGCACTGCATCTCTAGCAAACCAAGTTTGCTAGTCTCTAAGGGGCCACAGGTCTCTGACACAAGGCACTGCATCTCTAGCAAACCAAGTTTGCTAGTCTCTAAGGGGCCACAGGTCTGTGACACAAGGCACTGCATCTCTAGCAAACCAGGTTTGCTAGTCTCTAAGGGGCCACAGGCCTGTGACACAAGGCACTGCATCGCTAGCAAACCAAGTTTGCTAGTCTCTAAGGGGCCACAGGCCTGTGACACAAGGCACTGCATCGCTAGCAAACCAAGTTTGCTAGTCTCTAAGGGGCCACAGGTCTCTGACACAAGGCACTGCATCGCTAGCAAACCAAGTTTGCTAGTCTCTAAGGGGCCACAGGTCTCTGACACAAGGCACTGCATCTCTAGCAAACCAAGTTTGCTAGTCTCTAAGGGGCCACAGGTCTCTGACACAAGGCACTGCATCTCTAGCAAACCAGGTTTGCTAGTCTCTAAGGGGCCACAGGCCTGACACCAGGCACTGCATCTCTAGCAAACCAGGTTTGCTAGTCTCTAAGGGGCCACAGGTCTCTGACACAAGGCACTGCATCTCTAGCAAACCAGGTTTGCTAGTCTCTAAGGGGCCACAGGTCTGTGACACAAGGCACTGCATCTCTAGCAAACCAAGTTTGCTAGTCTCTAAGGGGCCACAGGCCTGACACCAGGCACTGCATCTCTAGCAAACCAGGTTTGCTAGTCTCTAAGGGGCCACAGGCCTGTGACACAAGGCACTGCATCGCTAGCAAACCAGGTTTGCTAGTCTCTAAGGGGCCACAGGCCTGTGACACAAGGCACTGCATCGCTAGCAAACCAAGTTTGCTAGTCTCTAAGGGGCCACAGGCCTGTGACACAAGGCACTGCATCGCTAGCAAACCAAGTTTGCTAGTCTCTAAGGGGCCACAGGCCTGTGACACAAGGCACTGCATCGCTAGCAAACCAAGTTTGCTAGTCTCTAAGGGGCCACAGGTCTCTGACACAAGGCACTGCATCGCTAGCAAACCAAGTTTGCTAGTCTCTAAGGGGCCACAGGTCTCTGACACAAGGCACTGCATCTCTAGCAAACCAAGTTTGCTAGTCTCTAAGGGGCCACAGGTCTCTGACACAAGGCACTGCATCTCTAGCAAACCAGGTTTGCTAGTCTCTAAGGGGCCACAGGCCTGACACCAGGCACTGCATCTCTAGCAAACCAGGTTTGCTAGTCTCTAAGGGGCCACAGGTCTCTGACACAAGGCACTGCATCTCTAGCAAACCAGGTTTGCTAGTCTCTAAGGGGCCACAGGTCTGTGACACAAGGCACTGCATCTCTAGCAAACCAAGTTTGCTAGTCTCTAAGGGGCCACAGGCCTGACACCAGGCACTGCATCTCTAGCAAACCAGGTTTGCTAGTCTCTAAGGGGCCACAGGCCTGTGACACAAGGCACTGCATCGCTAGCAAACCAGGTTTGCTAGTCTCTAAGGGGCCACAGGCCTGTGACACAAGGCACTGCATCGCTAGCAAACCAAGTTTGCTAGTCTCTAAGGGGCCACAGGCCATTGACACAAGGCACTGCATCGCTAGCAAACCAAGTTTGCTAGTCTCTAAGGGGCCACAGGCCTGTGACACAAGGCACTGCATCGCTAGCAAACCAAGTTTGCTAGTCTCTAAGGGGCCACAGGTCTCTGACACAAGGCACTGCATCGCTAGCAAACCAAGTTTGCTAGTCTCTAAGGGGCCACAGGTCTCTGACACAAGGCACTGCATCTCTAGCAAACCAAGTTTGCTAGTCTCTAAGGGGCCACAGGTCTCTGACACAAGGCACTGCATCTCTAGCAAACCAAGTTTGCTAGTCTCTAAGGGGCCACAGGTCTCTGACACAAGGCACTGCATCTCTAGCAAACCAGGTTTGCTAGTCTCTAAGGGGCCACAGGTCTCTGACACAAGGCACTGCATCTCTAGCAAACCAGGTTTGCTAGTCTCTAAGGGGCCACAGGTCTGTGACACAAGGCACTGCATCTCTAGCAAACCAGGTTTGCTATTCTCTAAGGGGCCACAGGCCTGACACCAGGCACTGCATCTCTAGCAAACCAGGTTTGCTAGTCTCTAAGGGGCCACAGGTCTCTGACACAAGGCACTGCATCTCTAGCAAACCAGGTTTGCTAGTCTCTAAGGGGCCACAGGCCTGTGACACAAGGCACTGCATCGCTAGCAAACCAAGTTTGCTAGTCTCTAAGGGGCCACAGGCCTGTGACACAAGGCACTGCATCGCTAGCAAACCAAGTTTGCTAGTCTCTAAGGGGCCACAGGCCTGTGACACAAGGCACTGCATCGCTAGCAAACCAAGTTTGCTAGTCTCTAAGGGGCCACAGGTCTCTGACACAAGGCACTGCATCGCTAGCAAACCAAGTTTGCTAGTCTCTAAGGGGCCACAGGTCTCTGACACAAGGCACTGCATCTCTAGCAAACCAAGTTTGCTAGTCTCTAAGGGGCCACAGGTCTCTGACACAAGGCACTGCATCTCTAGCAAACCAGGTTTGCTAGTCTCTAAGGGGCCACAGGCCTGACACCAGGCACTGCATCTCTAGCAAACCAGGTTTGCTAGTCTCTAAGGGGCCACAGGTCTCTGACACAAGGCACTGCATCTCTAGCAAACCAGGTTTGCTAGTCTCTAAGGGGCCACAGGTCTGTGACACAAGGCACTGCATCTCTAGCAAACCAAGTTTGCTAGTCTCTAAGGGGCCACAGGCCTGACACCAGGCACTGCATCTCTAGCAAACCAGGTTTGCTAGTCTCTAAGGGGCCACAGGCCTGTGACACAAGGCACTGCATCGCTAGCAAACCAGGTTTGCTAGTCTCTAAGGGGCCACAGGCCTGTGACACAAGGCACTGCATCGCTAGCAAACCAAGTTTGCTAGTCTCTAAGGGGCCACAGGCCTGTGACACAAGGCACTGCATCGCTAGCAAACCAAGTTTGCTAGTCTCTAAGGGGCCACAGGCCTGTGACACAAGGCACTGCATCGCTAGCAAACCAAGTTTGCTAGTCTCTAAGGGGCCACAGGTCTCTGACACAAGGCACTGCATCGCTAGCAAACCAAGTTTGCTAGTCTCTAAGGGGCCACAGGTCTCTGACACAAGGCACTGCATCTCTAGCAAACCAAGTTTGCTAGTCTCTAAGGGGCCACAGGTCTCTGACACAAGGCACTGCATCTCTAGCAAACCAGGTTTGCTAGTCTCTCAGGGGCCACAGGCCTGACACCAGGCACTGCATCTCTAGCAAACCAGGTTTGCTAGTCTCTAAGGGGCCACAGGTCTCTGACACAAGGCACTGCATCTCTAGCAAACCAGGTTTGCTAGTCTCTAAGGGGCCACAGGTCTGTGACACAAGGCACTGCATCTCTAGCAAACCAAGTTTGCTAGTCTCTAAGGGGCCACAGGCCTGACACCAGGCACTGCATCTCTAGCAAACCAGGTTTGCTAGTCTCTAAGGGGCCACAGGCCTGTGACACAAGGCACTGCATCGCTAGCAAACCAGGTTTGCTAGTCTCTAAGGGGCCACAGGCCTGTGACACAAGGCACTGCATCGCTAGCAAACCAAGTTTGCTAGTCTCTAAGGGGCCACAGGCCTGTGACACAAGGCACTGCATCGCTAGCAAACCAAGTTTGCTAGTCTCTAAGGGGCCACAGGCCTGTGACACAAGGCACTGCATCGCTAGCAAACCAAGTTTGCTAGTCTCTAAGGGGCCACAGGTCTCTGACACAAGGCACTGCATCGCTAGCAAACCAAGTTTGCTAGTCTCTAAGGGGCCACAGGTCTCTGACACAAGGCACTGCATCTCTAGCAAACCAAGTTTGCTAGTCTCTAAGGGGCCACAGGTCTCTGACACAAGGCACTGCATCTCTAGCAAACCAAGTTTGCTAGTCTCTAAGGGGCCACAGGTCTCTGACACAAGGCACTGCATCTCTAGCAAACCAGGTTTGCTAGTCTCTAAGGGGCCACAGGTCTCTGACACAAGGCACTGCATCTCTAGCAAACCAGGTTTGCTAGTCTCTAAGGGGCCACAGGTCTGTGACACAAGGCACTGCATCTCTAGCAAACCAGGTTTGCTAGTCTCTAAGGGGCCACAGGCCTGACACCAGGCACTGCATCTCTAGCAAACCAGGTTTGCTAGTCTCTAAGGGGCCACAGGTCTCTGACACAAGGCACTGCATCTCTAGCAAACCAGGTTTGCTAGTCTCTAAGGGGCCACAGGTCTGTGACACAAGGCACTGCATCTCTAGCAAACCAAGTTTGCTAGTCTCTAAGGGGCCACAGGCCTGACACCAGGCACTGCATCTCTAGCAAACCAAGTTTGCTAGTCTCTAAGGGGCCACAGGTCTCTGACACCAGGCACTGCATCTCTAGCAAACCAGGTTTGCTAGTCTCTAAGGGGCCACAGGTCTCTGACACCAGGCACTGCATCTCTAGCAAACCAGGTTTGCTAGTCTCTAAGGGGCCACAGGTCTCTGACACCAGGCACTGCATCTCTAGCAAACCAGGTTTGCTAGTCTCTAAGGGGCCACAGGTCTCTGACACCAGGCACTGCATCTCTAGCAAACCAGGTTTGCTAGTCTCTAAGGGGCCACAGGTCTCTGACACCAGGCACTGCATCTCTAGCAAACCAGGTTTGCTAGTCTCTAAGGGGCCACAGGTCTCTGACACAAGGCACTGCATCTCTAGCAAACCAGGTTTGCTAGTCTCTAAGGGGCCACAGGTCTCTGACACAAGGCACTGCATCTCTAGCAAACCAGGTTTGCTAGTCTCTAAGGGGCCACAGGTCTCTGACACAAGGCACTGCATCTCTAGCAAACCAGGTTTGCTAGTCTCTAAGGGGCCACAGGTCTCTGACACAAGGCACTGCATCTCTAGCAAACCAGGTTTGCTAGTCTCTAAGGGGCCACAGGTCTCTGACACAAGGCACTGCATCTCTAGCAAACCAGGTTTGCTAGTCTCTAAGGGGCCACAGGTCTCTGACACAAGGCACTGCATCTCTAGCAAACCAGGTTTGCTAGTCTCTAAGGGGCCACAGGTCTCTGACACAAGGCACTGCATCTCTAGCAAACCAGGTTTGCTAGTCTCTAAGGGGCCACAGGCCTGACACCAGGCACTGCATCTCTAGCAAACCAGGTTTGCTAGTCTCTAAGGGGCCACAGGTCTCTGACACAAGGCACTGCATCTCTAGCAAACCAGGTTTGCTAGTCTCTAAGGGGCCACAGGCCTGACACCAGGCACTGCAGCTCTAGCAAACCAGGTTTGCTAGTCTCTAAGGGGCCACAAGCCTGACACCAGGCACTGCATCTCTAGCAAACCAGGTTTGCTAGTCTCTAAGGGGCCACAGGCCTGACACCAGGCACTGCATCTCTAGCAAACCAGGTTTGCTAGTCTCTAAGGGGCCACAGGCCTGACACCAGGCACTGCATCTCTAGCAAACCAAGTTTGCTAGTCTCTAAGGGGCCACAGGTCTCTGACACAAGGCACTGCATCTCTAGCAAACCAAGTTTGCTAGTCTCTAAGGGGCCACAGGTCTCTGACACAAGGCACTGCATCTCTAGCAAACCAAGTTTGCTAGTCTCTAAGGGGCCACAGGCCTGTGACACAAGGCACTGCATCGCTAGCAAACCAAGTTTGCTAGTCTCTAAGGGGCCACAGGCCTGTGACACAAGGCACTGCATCGCTAGCAAACCAAGTTTGCTAGTCTCTAAGGGGCCACAGGCCTGTGACACAAGGCACTGCATCGCTAGCAAACCAAGTTTGCTAGTCTCTAAGGGGCCACAGGTCTCTGACACAAGGCACTGCATCGCTAGCAAACCAAGTTTGCTAGTCGCTAAGGGGCCACAGGTCTCTGACACAAGGCACTGCATCTCTAGCAAACCAAGTTTGCTAGTCTCTAAGGGGCCACAGGTCTCTGACACAAGGCACTGCATCTCTAGCAAACCAGGTTTGCTAGTCTCTAAGGGGCCACAGGCCTGACACCAGGCACTGCATCTCTAGCAAACCAGGTTTGCTAGTCTCTAAGGGGCCACAGGTCTCTGACACAAGGCACTGCATCTCTAGCAAACCAGGTTTGCTAGTCTCTAAGGGGCCACAGGTCTGTGACACAAGGCACTGCATCTCTAGCAAACCAGGTTTGCTAGTCTCTAAGGGGCCACAGGCCTGACACCAGGCACTGCATCTCTAGCAAACCAGGTTTGCTAGTCTCTAAGGGGCCACAGGTCTCTGACACAAGGCACTGCATCTCTAGCAAACCAGGTTTGCTAGTCTCTAAGGGGCCACAGGTCTGTGACACAAGGCACTGCATCTCTAGCAAACCAAGTTTGCTAGTCTCTAAGGGGCCACAGGCCTGACACCAGGCACTGCATCTCTAGCAAACCAGGTTTGCTAGTCTCTAAGGGGCCACAGGCCTGACACCAGGCACTGCATCTCTAGCAAACCAGGTTTGCTAGTCTCTAAGGGGCCACAGGTCTCTGACACCAGGCACTGCATCTCTAGCAAACCAGGTTTGCTAGTCTCTAAGGGGCCACAGGTCTCTGACACAAGGCACTGCATCTCTAGCAAACCAGGTTTGCTAGTCTCTAAGGGGCCACAGGTCTCTGACACAAGGCACTGCATCTCTAGCAAACCAGGTTTGCTAGTCTCTAAGGGGCCACAGGTCTGTGACACAAGGCACTGCATCTCTAGCAAACCAGGTTTGCTATTCTCTAAGGGGCCACAGGCCTGACACCAGGCACTGCATCTCTAGCAAACCAGGTTTGCTAGTCTCTAAGGGGCCACAGGTCTCTGACACAAGGCACTGCATCTCTAGCAAACCAGGTTTGCTAGTCTCTAAGGGGCCACAGGCCTGTGACACAAGGCACTGCATCGCTAGCAAACCAAGTTTGCTAGTCTCTAAGGGGCCACAGGCCTGTGACACAAGGCACTGCATCGCTAGCAAACCAAGTTTGCTAGTCTCTAAGGGGCCACAGGCCTGTGACACAAGGCACTGCATCGCTAGCAAACCAAGTTTGCTAGTCTCTAAGGGGCCACAGGTCTCTGACACAAGGCACTGCATCGCTAGCAAACCAAGTTTGCTAGTCTCTAAGGGGCCACAGGTCTCTGACACAAGGCACTGCATCTCTAGCAAACCAAGTTTGCTAGTCTCTAAGGGGCCACAGGTCTCTGACACAAGGCACTGCATCTCTAGCAAACCAGGTTTGCTAGTCTCTAAGGGGCCACAGGCCTGACACCAGGCACTGCATCTCTAGCAAACCAGGTTTGCTAGTCTCTAAGGGGCCACAGGTCTCTGACACAAGGCACTGCATCTCTAGCAAACCAGGTTTGCTAGTCTCTAAGGGGCCACAGGTCTGTGACACAAGGCACTGCATCTCTAGCAAACCAAGTTTGCTAGTCTCTAAGGGGCCACAGGCCTGACACCAGGCACTGCATCTCTAGCAAACCAGGTTTGCTAGTCTCTAAGGGGCCACAGGCCTGTGACACAAGGCACTGCATCGCTAGCAAACCAGGTTTGCTAGTCTCTAAGGGGCCACAGGCCTGTGACACAAGGCACTGCATCGCTAGCAAACCAAGTTTGCTAGTCTCTAAGGGGCCACAGGCCTGTGACACAAGGCACTGCATCGCTAGCAAACCAAGTTTGCTAGTCTCTAAGGGGCCACAGGCCTGTGACACAAGGCACTGCATCGCTAGCAAACCAAGTTTGCTAGTCTCTAAGGGGCCACAGGTCTCTGACACAAGGCACTGCATCGCTAGCAAACCAAGTTTGCTAGTCTCTAAGGGGCCACAGGTCTCTGACACAAGGCACTGCATCTCTAGCAAACCAAGTTTGCTAGTCTCTAAGGGGCCACAGGTCTCTGACACAAGGCACTGCATCTCTAGCAAACCAGGTTTGCTAGTCTCTCAGGGGCCACAGGCCTGACACCAGGCACTGCATCTCTAGCAAACCAGGTTTGCTAGTCTCTAAGGGGCCACAGGTCTCTGACACAAGGCACTGCATCTCTAGCAAACCAGGTTTGCTAGTCTCTAAGGGGCCACAGGTCTGTGACACAAGGCACTGCATCTCTAGCAAACCAAGTTTGCTAGTCTCTAAGGGGCCACAGGCCTGACACCAGGCACTGCATCTCTAGCAAACCAGGTTTGCTAGTCTCTAAGGGGCCACAGGCCTGTGACACAAGGCACTGCATCGCTAGCAAACCAGGTTTGCTAGTCTCTAAGGGGCCACAGGCCTGTGACACAAGGCACTGCATCGCTAGCAAACCAAGTTTGCTAGTCTCTAAGGGGCCACAGGCCTGTGACACAAGGCACTGCATCGCTAGCAAACCAAGTTTGCTAGTCTCTAAGGGGCCACAGGCCTGTGACACAAGGCACTGCATCGCTAGCAAACCAAGTTTGCTAGTCTCTAAGGGGCCACAGGTCTCTGACACAAGGCACTGCATCGCTAGCAAACCAAGTTTGCTAGTCTCTAAGGGGCCACAGGTCTCTGACACAAGGCACTGCATCTCTAGCAAACCAAGTTTGCTAGTCTCTAAGGGGCCACAGGTCTCTGACACAAGGCACTGCATCTCTAGCAAACCAAGTTTGCTAGTCTCTAAGGGGCCACAGGTCTCTGACACAAGGCACTGCATCTCTAGCAAACCAGGTTTGCTAGTCTCTAAGGGGCCACAGGTCTCTGACACAAGGCACTGCATCTCTAGCAAACCAGGTTTGCTAGTCTCTAAGGGGCCACAGGTCTGTGACACAAGGCACTGCATCTCTAGCAAACCAGGTTTGCTAGTCTCTAAGGGGCCACAGGCCTGACACCAGGCACTGCATCTCTAGCAAACCAGGTTTGCTAGTCTCTAAGGGGCCACAGGTCTCTGACACAAGGCACTGCATCTCTAGCAAACCAGGTTTGCTAGTCTCTAAGGGGCCACAGGTCTGTGACACAAGGCACTGCATCTCTAGCAAACCAAGTTTGCTAGTCTCTAAGGGGCCACAGGCCTGACACCAGGCACTGCATCTCTAGCAAACCAAGTTTGCTAGTCTCTAAGGGGCCACAGGTCTCTGACACCAGGCACTGCATCTCTAGCAAACCAGGTTTGCTAGTCTCTAAGGGGCCACAGGTCTCTGACACCAGGCACTGCATCTCTAGCAAACCAGGTTTGCTAGTCTCTAAGGGGCCACAGGTCTCTGACACCAGGCACTGCATCTCTAGCAAACCAGGTTTGCTAGTCTCTAAGGGGCCACAGGTCTCTGACACCAGGCACTGCATCTCTAGCAAACCAGGTTTGCTAGTCTCTAAGGGGCCACAGGTCTCTGACACCAGGCACTGCATCTCTAGCAAACCAGGTTTGCTAGTCTCTAAGGGGCCACAGGTCTCTGACACAAGGCACTGCATCTCTAGCAAACCAGGTTTGCTAGTCTCTAAGGGGCCACAGGTCTCTGACACAAGGCACTGCATCTCTAGCAAACCAGGTTTGCTAGTCTCTAAGGGGCCACAGGTCTCTGACACAAGGCACTGCATCTCTAGCAAACCAGGTTTGCTAGTCTCTAAGGGGCCACAGGTCTCTGACACAAGGCACTGCATCTCTAGCAAACCAGGTTTGCTAGTCTCTAAGGGGCCACAGGTCTCTGACACAAGGCACTGCATCTCTAGCAAACCAGGTTTGCTAGTCTCTAAGGGGCCACAGGTCTCTGACACAAGGCACTGCATCTCTAGCAAACCAGGTTTGCTAGTCTCTAAGGGGCCACAGGTCTCTGACACAAGGCACTGCATCTCTAGCAAACCAGGTTTGCTAGTCTCTAAGGGGCCACAGGCCTGACACCAGGCACTGCATCTCTAGCAAACCAGGTTTGCTAGTCTCTAAGGGGCCACAGGTCTCTGACACAAGGCACTGCATCTCTAGCAAACCAGGTTTGCTAGTCTCTAAGGGGCCACAGGCCTGACACCAGGCACTGCAGCTCTAGCAAACCAGGTTTGCTAGTCTCTAAGGGGCCACAAGCCTGACACCAGGCACTGCATCTCTAGCAAACCAGGTTTGCTAGTCTCTAAGGGGCCACAGGCCTGACACCAGGCACTGCATCTCTAGCAAACCAGGTTTGCTAGTCTCTAAGGGGCCACAGGCCTGACACCAGGCACTGCATCTCTAGCAAACCAAGTTTGCTAGTCTCTAAGGGGCCACAGGTCTCTGACACAAGGCACTGCATCTCTAGCAAACCAAGTTTGCTAGTCTCTAAGGGGCCACAGGTCTCTGACACAAGGCACTGCATCTCTAGCAAACCAAGTTTGCTAGTCTCTAAGGGGCCACAGGCCTGTGACACAAGGCACTGCATCGCTAGCAAACCAAGTTTGCTAGTCTCTAAGGGGCCACAGGCCTGTGACACAAGGCACTGCATCGCTAGCAAACCAAGTTTGCTAGTCTCTAAGGGGCCACAGGCCTGTGACACAAGGCACTGCATCGCTAGCAAACCAAGTTTGCTAGTCTCTAAGGGGCCACAGGTCTCTGACACAAGGCACTGCATCGCTAGCAAACCAAGTTTGCTAGTCGCTAAGGGGCCACAGGTCTCTGACACAAGGCACTGCATCTCTAGCAAACCAAGTTTGCTAGTCTCTAAGGGGCCACAGGTCTCTGACACAAGGCACTGCATCTCTAGCAAACCAGGTTTGCTAGTCTCTAAGGGGCCACAGGCCTGACACCAGGCACTGCATCTCTAGCAAACCAGGTTTGCTAGTCTCTAAGGGGCCACAGGTCTCTGACACAAGGCACTGCATCTCTAGCAAACCAGGTTTGCTAGTCTCTAAGGGGCCACAGGTCTGTGACACAAGGCACTGCATCTCTAGCAAACCAGGTTTGCTAGTCTCTAAGGGGCCACAGGCCTGACACCAGGCACTGCATCTCTAGCAAACCAGGTTTGCTAGTCTCTAAGGGGCCACAGGTCTCTGACACAAGGCACTGCATCTCTAGCAAACCAGGTTTGCTAGTCTCTAAGGGGCCACAGGTCTGTGACACAAGGCACTGCATCTCTAGCAAACCAAGTTTGCTAGTCTCTAAGGGGCCACAGGCCTGACACCAGGCACTGCATCTCTAGCAAACCAGGTTTGCTAGTCTCTAAGGGGCCACAGGCCTGACACCAGGCACTGCATCTCTAGCAAACCAGGTTTGCTAGTCTCTAAGGGGCCACAGGTCTCTGACACCAGGCACTGCATCTCTAGCAAACCAGGTTTGCTAGTCTCTAAGGGGCCACAGGTCTCTGACACAAGGCACTGCATCTCTAGCAAACCAGGTTTGCTAGTCTCTAAGGGGCCACAGGTCTCTGACACAAGGCACTGCATCTCTAGCAAACCAGGTTTGCTAGTCTCTAAGGGGCCACAGGCCTGACACCAGGCACTGCATCTCTAGCAAACCAGGTTAGCTAGTCTCTAAGGGGCCACAGGTCTCTGACACAAGGCACTGCATCTCTAGCAAACCAGGTTTGCTAGTCTCTAAGGGGCCACAGGTCTCTGACACAAGGCACTGCATCTCTAGCAAACCAGGTTTGCTAGTCTCTAAGGGGCCACAGGCCTGACACCAGGCACTGCATCTCTAGCAAACCAAGTTTGCTAGTCTCTAAGGGGCCACAGGTCTCTGACACAAGGCACTGCATCTCTAGCAAACCAGGTTTGCTAGTCTCTAAGGGGCCACAGGTCTGTGACACAAGGCACTGCATCTCTAGCAAACCAAGTTTGCTAGTCTCTAATGGGCCACAGGCCTGACACCAGGCACTGCATCTCTAGCAAACCAGGTTTGCTAGTCTCTAAGGGGCCACAGGCCTGACACCAGGCACTGCATCTCTAGCAAACCAGGTTTGATAGTCTCTAAGGGGCCACAGGCCTGACACCAGGCACTGCATCTCTAGCAAACCAGGTTTGCTAGTCTCTAAGGGGCCACAAGCCTGACACCAGGCACTGCATCTCTAGCAAACCAGGTTTGCTAGTCTCTAAGGGGCCACAGGCCTGACACCAGGCACTGCATCTCTAGCAAACCAGGTTTGCTAGTCTCTAAGGGGCCACAGGCCTGACACCAGGCACTGCATCTCTAGCAAACCAAGTTTGCTAGTCTCTAAGGGGCCACAGGTCTCTGACACAAGGCACTGCATCTCTAGCAAACCAAGTTTGCTAGTCTCTAAGGGGCCACAGGTCTCTGACACAAGGCACTGCATCTCTAGCAAACCAAGTTTGCTAGTCTCTAAGGGGCCACAGGTCTCTGACACAAGGCACTGCATCTCTAGCAAACCAAGTTTGCTAGTCTCTAAGGGGCCACAGGTCTGTGACACAAGGCACTGCATCTCTAGCAAACCAGGTTTGCTAGTCTCTAAGGGCCCACAGGTCTCTGACACAAGGCACTGCATCGCTAGCAAACCAGGTTTGCTAGTCTCTAAGGGGCCACAGGCCTGTGACACAAGGCACTGCATCGCTAGCAAACCAAGTTTGCTAGTCTCTAAGGGGCCACAGGCCTGTGACACAAGGCACTGCATCGCTAGCAAACCAAGTTTGCTAGTATCTAAGGGGCCACAGGTCTCTGACACAAGGCACTGCATCTCTAGCAAACCAAGTTTGCTAGTCTCTAAGGGGCCACAGGTCTCTGACACAAGGCACTGCATCTCTAGCAAACCAAGTTTGCTAGTCTCTAAGGGGCCACAGGCCTCACACCAGGCACTGCATCTCTAGCAAACCAGGTTTGCTAGTCTCTAAGGGGCCACAGGCCTGACACGAGGCACTGCATCTCTGGCAAACCAAGTTTGCTAGTCTCTAAGGGGCCACAGGCCTGACACCAGGCACTGCATCTCTAGCAAACCAGGTTTGCTAGTCTCTAAGGGGACACAGGCCTGACACCAGGCACTGAATCTCTAGCAAACCAGGTTTGCTAGTCTCTAAGGGGCCACAGGCCTGACACCAGGCACTGCATCTCTAGCAAACCAAGTTTGCTAGTGTCTAAGGGGCCACAGGTCTCTGACACCAGGCACTGCATCTCTAGCAAACCAGGTTTGCTAGTCTCTAAGGGGCCACAGGTCTGTGACACAAGGCACTGCATCTCTAGCAAACCAAGTTTGCTAGTCTCTAAGGGGCCACAGGTCTCTGACACAAGGCACTGTATCTCTAGCAAACCAAGTTTGCTAATCTCTAAGGGGCCACAGGCCTGACACCAGGCACTGCATCTCTAGCAAACCAGGTTTGCTAGTCTCTAAGGGGCCACAGGCCTGACACCAGGCACTGCATCTCTAGCAAACCAGGTTTGCTAGTCTCTAAGGGGCCACAGGCCTGACACCAGGCACTGCATCTCTAGCAAACCAGGTTTGCTAGTCTCTAAGGGGCCACAGGCCTGACACCAGGCACTGCATCTCTAGCAAACCAGGTTTGCTAGTCTCTAAGGGGCCACAGGCCTGACACCAGGCACTGCATCTCTAGCAAACCAGGTTTGCTAGTCTCTAAGGGGCCACAGGTCTCTGACACAAGGCACTGCATCTCTAGCAAACCAAGTTTGCTAGTCTCTAAGGGGCCACAGGTCTCTGACACAAGGCACTGCATCTCTAGCAAACCAAGTTTGCTAGTCTCTAAGGGGCCACAGGTATCTGACACAAGGCACTGCATCGCTAGCAAACCAAGTTTGCTAGTCTCTAAGGGGCCACAGGTCTCTGACACAAGGCACTGCATCGCTAGCAAACCAAGTTTGCTAGTCTCTAAGGGGCCACAGGTCTCTGACACAAGGCACTGCATCTCTAGCAAACCAAGTTTGCTAGTCTCTAAGGGGCCACAGGTCTCTGACACAAGGCACTGCATCTCTAGCAAACCAGGTTTGCTAGTCTCTAAGGGGCCACAGGCCTGACACCAGGCACTTCATCTCTAGCAAACCAGGTTTGCTAGTCTCTAAGGGGCCACAGGTCTCTGACACAAGGCACTGCATCTCTAGCAAACCAGGTTTGCTAGTCTCTAAGGGGCCACAGGTCTGTGACACAAGGCACTGCATCTCTGGCAAACCAGGTTTGCTAGTCTCTAAGGGGCCACAGGCCTGACACCAGGCACTGCATCTCTAGCAAACCAGGTTTGCTAGTCTCTAAGGGGCCACAGGTCTCTGACACAAGGCACTGCATCTCTAGCAAACCAGGTTTGCTAGGCTCTAAGGGGCCACAGGTCTGTGACACAAGGCACTGCATCTCTAGCAAACCAAGTTTGCTAGTCTCTAAGGGGCCACAGGTCTCTGACACAAGGCACTGCATCTCTAGCAAACCAGGTTTGCTAGTCTCTAAGGGGCCACAGGCCTGACACCAGGCACTGCATCTCTAGCAAACCAGGTTTGCTAGTCTCCAAGGGGCCACAGGTCTCTGACACAAGGCACTGCATCTCTAGCAAACCAGGTTTGCTAGTCTCTAAGGGGCCACAGGTCTGTGACACAAGGCACTGCATCTCTAGCAAACCAGGTTTGCTAGTCTCTAAGGGGCCACAGGCCTGACACCAGGCACTGCATCTCTAGCAAACCAGGTTTGCTAGTCTCTAAGGGGCCACAGGTCTCTGACACAAGGCACTGCATCTCTAGCAAACCAGGTTTGCTAGGCTCTAAGGGGCCACAGGTCTGTGACACAAGGCACTGCATCTCTAGCAAACCAAGTTTGCTAGTCTCTAAGGGGCCACAGGCCTGACACCAGGCACTGCATCTCTAGCAAACCAGGTTTGCTAGTCTCTAAGGGGCCACAGGCCTGACACCAGGCACTGCATCTCTAGCAAACCAGGTTTGCTAGTCTCTAAGGGGCCACAGGTCTCTGACACCAGGCACTGCATCTCTAGCAAACCAGGTTTGCTAGTCTCTAAGGGGCCACAGGTCTGTGACACAAGGCACTGCATCTCTAGCAAACCAGGTTTGCTAGTCTCTAAGGGGCCACAGGTCTCTGACACAAGGCACTGCATCTCTAGCAAACCAGGTTTGCTAGTCTCTAAGGGGCCACAGGCCTGACACCAGGCACTGCATTTCTAGCAAACCAGGTTTGCTAGTCTCTAAGGGGCCACAGGTCTCTGACACAAGGCACTGCATCTCTAGCAAACCAGGTTTGCTAGTCTCTAAGGGGCCACAGGTCTCTGACACAAGGCACTGCATCTCTAGCAAACCAGGTTTGCTAGTCTCTAAGGGGCCACAGGCCTGACACCAGGCACTGCATCTCTAGCAAACCAGGTTTGCTAGTCTCTAAGGGGCCACAGGTCTCTGACACAAGGCACTGCATCTCTAGCAAACCAGGTTTGCTAGTCTCTAAGGGGCCACAGGTCTGTGACACAAGGCACTGCATCTCTAGCAAACCAAGTTTGCTAGTCTCTAAGGGGCCACAGGCCTGACACCAGGCACTGCATCTCTAGCAAACCAGGTTTGCTAGTCTCTAAGGGGCCACAGGCCTGACACCAGGCACTGCATCTCTAGCAAACCAGGTTTGCTAGTCTCTAAGGGGCCACAGGCCTGACACCAGGCACTGCATCTCTAGCAAACCAAGTTTGCTAGTCTCTAAGGGGCCACAGGTCTCTGACACAAGGCACTGCATCTCTAGCAAACCAAGTTTGCTAGTCTCTAAGGGGCCACAGGTCTCTGACACAAGGCACTGCATCTCTAGCAAACCAAGTTTGCTAGTCTCTAAGGGGCCACAGGTCTCTGACACAAGGCACTGCATCTCTAGCAAACCAAGTTTGCTAGTCTCTAAGGGGCCACAGGTCTGTGACACAAGGCACTGCATCTCTAGCAAACCAGGTTTGCTAGTCTCTAAGGGGCCACAGGTCTCTGACACAAGGCACTGCATCGCTAGCAAACCAGGTTTGCTAGTCTCTAAGGGGCCACAGGCCTGTGACACAAGGCACTGCATCGCTAGCAAACCAAGTTTGCTAGTCTCTAAGGGGCCACAGGCCTGTGACACAAGGCACTGCATCGCTAGCAAACCAAGTTTGCTAGTCTCTAAGGGGCCACAGGTCTCTGACACAAGGCACTGCATCTCTAGCAAACCAAGTTTGCTAGTCTCTAAGGGGCCACAGGTCTCTGACACAAGGCACTGCATCTCTAGCAAACCAAGTTTGCTAGTCTCTAAGGGGCCACAGGCCTGACACCAGGCACTGCATCTCTAGCAAACCAGGTTTGCTAGTCTCTAAGGGGCCACAGGCCTGACACGAGGCACTGCATCTCTGGCAAACCAAGTTTGCTAGTCTCTAAGGGGCCACAGGCCTGACACCAGGCACTGCATCTCTAGCAAACCAGGTTTGCTAGTCTCTAAGGGGCCACAGGCCTGGCACCAGGCACTGCATCTCTAGCAAACCAGGTTTGCTAGTCTCTAAGGGGCCACAGGCCTGACACCAGGCACTGCATCTCTAGCAAACCAAGTTTGCTAGTGTCTAAGGGGCCACAGGTCTCTGACACCAGGCACTGCATCTCTAGCAAACCAGGTTTGCTAGTCTCTAAGGGGCCACAGGTCTGTGACACAAGGCACTGCATCTCTAGCAAACCAAGTTTGCTAGTCTCTAAGGGGCCACAGGTCTCTGACACAAGGCACTGCATCTCTAGCAAACCAAGTTTGCTAGTCTCTAAGGGGCCACAGGCCTGACACAAGGCACTGCATCTCTAGCAAACCAAGTTTGCTAGTCTCTAAGGGGCCACAGGCCTGACACCAGGCACTGCATCTCTAGCAAACCAGGTTTGCTAGTCTCTAAGGGGCCACAGGCCTGACACCAGGCACTGCATCTCTAGCAAACCAGGTTTGCTAGTCTCTAAGGGGCCACAGGCCTGACACCAGGCACTGCATCTCTAGCAAACCAGGTTTGCTAGTCTCTAAGGGGCCACAGGCCTGACACCAGGCACTGCATCTCTAGCAAACCAGGTTTGCTAGTCTCTAAGGGGCCACAGGCCTGACACAAGGCACTGCATCGCTAGCAAACCAGGTTTGCTAGTCTCTAAGGGGCCACAGGCCTGACACCAGGCACTGCATCTCTAGCAAACCAGGTTTGCTAGTCTCTAAGGGGCCACAGGTCTCTGACACAAGGCACTGCATCGCTAGCAAACCAAGTTTGCTAGTCTCTAAGGGGCCACAGGTCTCTGACACAAGGCACTGCATCTCTAGCAAACCAAGTTTGCTAGTCTCTAAGGGGCCACAGGCCTGTGACACAAGGCACTGCATCGCTGGCAAACCAAGTTTGCTAGTCTCTAAGGGGCCGCAGGCCTGTGACACAAGGCACTGCATCGCTAGGAAACCAAGTTTGCTAGTCTCTAAGGGGCCACAGGCCTGTGACACAAGGCACTGCATCGCTAGGAAACCAAGTTTGCTAGTCTCTAAGGGGCCACAGGTCTCTGACACAAGGCACTGCATCTCTAGCAAACCAAGTTTGCTAGTCTCTAAGGGGCCACAGGCCTGACACCAGGCACTGCATCGCTAGCAAACCAGGTTTGCTAGTCTCTAAGGGGCCACAGGTCTCTGACACAAGGCACTGCATCTCTAGCAAACCAAGTTTGCTAGTCTCTAAGGGGCCACAGGTCTCTGACACAAGGCACTGCATCTCTAGCAAACCAAGTTTGCTAGTCTCTAAGGGGCCACAGGTCTCTGACACAAGGCACTGCATCGCTAGCAAACCAAGTTTGCTAGTCTCTAAGGGGCCACAGGTCTCTGACACAAGGCACTGCATCGCTAGCAATCCAAGTTTGCTAGTCTCTAAGGGGCCACAGGTCTCTGACACAAGGCACTGCATCGCTAGCAAACCAAGTTTGCTAGTCTCTAAGGGGCCACAGGTCTCTGACACAAGGCACTGCATCGCTAGCAAACCAAGTTTGCTAGTCTCTAAGGGGCCACAGGTCTCTGACACAAGGCACTGCATCGCTAGCAAACCAAGTTTGCTAGTCTCTAAGGGGCCACAGGTCTCTGACACAAGGCACTGCATCGCTAGCAAACCAAGTTTGCTAGTCTCTAAGGGGCCACAGGTTTCTGACACAAGGCACTGCATCGCTAGCAAACCAGGTTTGCTAGTCTCTAAGGGGCCACAGGCCTGTGACACAAGGCACTGCATCTCTAGCAAACCTGGTTTGCTAGTCTCTAAGGGGCCACAGGTCTCTGACACAAGGCACTGCATCTCTAGCAAACCAAGTTTGCTAGTCTCTAAGGGGCCACAGGTCTCTGACACAAGGCACTGCATCTCTAGCAAACCAAGTTTGCTAGTCTCTAAGGGGCCACAGGTCTCTGACACAAGGCACTGCATCGCTAGCAAACCAAGTTTGCTAGTCTCTAAGGGGCCACAGGCCTGTGACACAAGGCACTGCATCGCTAGCAAACCAAGTTTGCTAGTCTCTAAGGGGCCACAGGCCTGTGACACAAGGCACTGCATCGCTAGCAAACCAAGTTTGCTAGTCTCTAAGGGGCCACAGGCCTGTGACACAAGGCACTGCATCGCTAGCAAACCAAGTTTGCTAGTCTCTAAGGGGCCACAGGTCTCTGACACAAGGCACTGCATCGCTAGCAAACCAAGTTTGCTAGTCTCTAAGGGGCCACAGGTCTCTGACACAAGGCACTGCATCTCTAGCAAACCAAGTTTGCTAGTCTCTAAGGGGCCACAGGTCTCTGACACAAGGCACTGCATCGCTAGCAAACCAGGTTTGCTAGTCTCTAAGGGGCCACAGGTCTCTGACACAAGGCACTGCATCTCTAGCAAACCAGGTTTGCTAGTCTCTAAGGGGCCACAGGCCTGACACAAGGCACTGCATCGCTAGCAAACCAAGTTTGCTAGTCTCTAAGGGGCCACAGGTCTCTGACACAAGGCACTGCATCTCTAGCAAACCAAGTTTGCTAGTCTCTAAGGGGCCACAGGTCTCTGACACAAGGCACTGCATCTCTAGCAAACCAAGTTTGCTATTCTCTAAGGGGCCACAGGTCTCTGACACAAGGCACTGCATCGCTAGCAAACCAAGTTTGCTAGTCTCTAAGAGGCCACAGGCCTGTGACACAAGGCACTGCATCGCTAGCAAACCAAGTTTGCTAGTCTCTAAGGGGCCACAGGCCTGTGACACAAGGCACTGCATCGCTAGCAAACCAAGTTTGCTAGTCTCTAAGGGGCCACAGGCCTGTGACACAAGGCACTGCATCGCTAGGAAACCAAGTTTGCTAGTCTCTAAGGGGCCACAGGTCTCTGACACAAGGCACTGCATCGCTAGCAAACCAAGTTTGCTAGTCTCTAAGGGGCCACAGGTCTCTGACACAAGGCACTGCATCTCTAGCAAACCAAGTTTGCTAGTCTCTAAGAGGCCACAGGCCTGTGACACAAGGCACTGCATCGCTGGCAAACCAAGTTTGCTAGTCTCTAAGGGGCCGCAGGCCTGTGACACAAGGCACTGCATCGCTAGGAAACCAAGTTTGCTAGTCTCTAAGGGGCCACAGGCCTGTGACACAAGGCACTGCATCGCTAGGAAACCAAGTTTGCTAGTCTCTAAGGGGCCACAGGTCTCTGACACAAGGCACTGCATCTCTAGCAAACCAAGTTTGCTAGTCTCTAAGGGGCCACAGGTCTCTGACACAAGGCACTGCATCTCTAGCAAACCAAGTTTGCTAGTCTCTAAGGGGCCACAGGCCTGACACAAGGCACTGCATCGCTAGCAAACCAAGTTTGCTAGTCTCTAAGGGGCCACAGGTCTCTGACACAAGGCACTGCATCTCTAGCAAACCAAGTTTGCTAGTCTCTAAGGGGCCACAGGTCTCTGACACAAGGCACTGCATCTCTAGCAAACCAAGTTTGCTAGTCTCTAAGGGGCCACAGGTCTCTGACACAAGGCACTGCATCTCTAGCAAACCAGGTTTGCTAGTCTCTAAGGGGCCACAGGCCTGACACCAGGCACTGCATCTCTAGCAAACCAGGTTTGCTAGTCTCTAAGGGGCCACAGGCCTGACACCAGGCACTGCATCTCTAGCAAACCAGGTTTGCTAGTCTCTAACGGGCCACAGGCGTCTGACACCAGGCACTGCATCTCTAGCAAACCAGGTTTGCTAGTCTCTAAGGGGCCACAGGCCTGACACCAGGCACTGCATCGCTAGCAAACCAGGTTTGCTAGTCTCTAAGGGGCCACAGGTCTCTGACACAAGGCACTGCATCTCTAGCAAACCAAGTTTGCTAGTCTCTAAGGGGCCACAGGTCTCTGACACAAGGCACTGCATCTCTAGCAAACCAAGTTTGCTAGTCTCTAAGGGGCCACAGGTCTCTGACACAAGGCACTGCATCGCTAGCAAACCAAGTTTGCTAGTCTCTAAGGGGCCACAGGTCTCTGACACAAGGCACTGCATCGCTAGCAAACCAAGTTTGCTAGTCTCTAAGGGGCCACAGGTCTCTGACACAAGGCACTGCATCGCTAGCAAACCAAGTTTGCTAGTCTCTAAGGGGCCACAGGTCTCTGACACAAGGCACTGCATCGCTAGCAAACCAAGTTTGCTAGTCTCTAAGGGGCCACAGGTCTCTGACACAAGGCACTGCATCGCTAGCAAACCAAGTTTGCTAGTCTCTAAGGGGCCACAGGTCTCTGACACAAGGCACTGCATCGCTAGCAAACCAAGTTTGCTAGTCTCTAAGGGGCCACAGGTTTCTGACACAAGGCACTGCATCGCTAGCAAACCAGGTTTGCTAGTCTCTAAGGGGCCACAGGCCTGTGACACAAGGAACTGCATCTCTAGCAAACCAAGTTTGCTAGTCTCTAAGGGGCCACAGGTCTCTGACACAAGGCACTGCATCTCTAGCAAACCAGGTTTGCTAGTCTCTAAGGGGCCACAGGTCTGTGACACAAGGCACTGCATCTCTAGCAAACCAGGTTTGCTAGTCTCTAAGGGGCCACAGGTCTCTGACACAAGGCACTGCATCTCTAGCAAACCAAGTTTGCTAGTCTCTAAGGGGCCACAGGTCTCTGACACAAGGCACTGCATCTCTAGCAAACCAAGTTTGCTAGTCTCTAAGGGGCCACAGGTCTCTGACACAAGGCACTGCATCGCTAGCAAACCAAGTTTGCTAGTCTCTAAGGGGCACAGGCCTGTGACACAAGGCACTGCATCGCTAGCAAACCAAGTTTGCTAGTCTCTAAGGGGCCACAGGCCTGTGACACAAGGCACTGCATCGCTAGCAAACCAAGTTTGCTAGTCTCTAAGGGGCCACAGGCCTGTGACACAAGGCACTGCATCGCTAGCAAACCAAGTTTGCTAGTCTCTAAGGGGCCACAGGTCTCTGACACAAGGCACTGCATCTCTAGCAAACCAAGTTTGCTAGTCTCTAAGGGGCCACAGGCCTGACACAAGGCACTGCATCGCTAGCAAACCAAGTTTGCTAGTCTCTAAGGGGCCACAGGTCTCTGACACAAGGCACTGCATCGCTAGCAAACCAAGTTTGCTAGTCTCTAAGGGGCCACAGGTCTCTGACACAAGGCACTGCATCTCTAGCAAACCAAGTTTGCTAGTCTCTAAGGGGCCACAGGTCTCTGACACAAGGCACTGCATCTCTAGCAAACCAGGTTTGCTAGTCTCTAAGGGGCCACAGGCCTGACACCAGGCACTGCATCTCTAGCAAACCAGGTTTGCTAGTCTCTAAGGGGCCACAGGCCTGACACCAGGCACTGCATCTCTAGCAAACCAGGTTTGCTAGTCTCTAAGGGGCCACAGGCGTCTGACACCAGGCACTGCATCTCTAGCAAACCAGGTTTGCTAGTCTCTAAGGGGCCACAGGCCTGACACCAGGCACTGCATCGCTAGCAAACCAGGTTTGCTAGTCTCTAAGGGGCCACAGGTCTCTGACACAAGGCACTGCATCTCTAGCAAACCAAGTTTGCTAGTCTCTAAGGGGCCACAGGCCTGTGACACAAGGCACTGCATCGCTGGCAAACCAAGTTTGCTAGTCTCTAAGGGGCCGCAGGCCTGTGACACAAGGCACTGCATCGCTAGGAAACCAAGTTTGCTAGTCTCTAAGGGGCCACAGGCCTGTGACACAAGGCACTGCATCGCTAGGAAACCAAGTTTGCTAGTCTCTAAGGGGCCACAGGTCTCTGACACAAGGCACTGCATCTCTAGCAAACCAAGTTTGCTAGTCTCTAAGGGGCCACAGGTCTCTGACACAAGGCACTGCATCTCTAGCAAACCAAGTTTGCTAGTCTCTAAGGGGCCACAGGCCTGACACAAGGCACTGCATCGCTAGCAAACCAAGTTTGCTAGTCTCTAAGGGGCCACAGGTCTCTGACACAAGGCACTGCATCTCTAGCAAACCAAGTTTGCTAGTCTCTAAGGGGCCACAGGTCTCTGACACAAGGCACTGCATCTCTAGCAAACCAAGTTTGCTAGTCTCTAAGGGGCCACAGGTCTCTGACACAAGGCACTGCATCTCTAGCAAACCAGGTTTGCTAGTCTCTAAGGGGCCACAGGCCTGACACCAGGCACTGCATCTCTAGCAAACCAGGTTTGCTAGTCTCTAAGGGGCCACAGGCCTGACACCAGGCACTGCATCGCTAGCAAACCAAGTTTGCTAGTCTCTAAGGGGCCACAGGTCTCTGACACAAGGCACTGCATCGCTAGCAATCCAAGTTTGCTAGTCTCTAAGGGGCCACAGGTCTCTGACACAAGGCACTGCATCGCTAGCAAACCAAGTTTGCTAGTCTCTAAGGGGCCACAGGTCTCTGACACAAGGCACTGCATCGCTAGCAAACCAAGTTTGCTAGTCTCTAAGGGGCCACAGGTCTCTGACACAAGGCACTGCATCGCTAGCAAACCAAGTTTGCTAGTCTCTAAGGGGCCACAGGTCTCTGACACAAGGCACTGCATCGCTAGCAAACCAAGTTTGCTAGTCTCTAAGGGGCCACAGGTTTCTGACACAAGGCACTGCATCGCTAGCAAACCAGGTTTGCTAGTCTCTAAGGGGCCACAGGCCTGTGACACAAGGCACTGCATCTCTAGCAAACCTGGTTTGCTAGTCTCTAAGGGGCCACAGGTCTCTGACACAAGGCACTGCATCTCTAGCAAACCAAGTTTGCTAGTCTCTAAGGGGCCACAGGTCTCTGACACAAGGCACTGCATCTCTAGCAAACCAAGTTTGCTAGTCTCTAAGGGGCCACAGGTCTCTGACACAAGGCACTGCATCGCTAGCAAACCAAGTTTGCTAGTCTCTAAGGGGCCACAGGCCTGTGACACAAGGCACTGCATCGCTAGCAAACCAAGTTTGCTAGTCTCTAAGGGGCCACAGGCCTGTGACACAAGGCACTGCATCGCTAGCAAACCAAGTTTGCTAGTCTCTAAGGGGCCACAGGCCTGTGACACAAGGCACTGCATCGCTAGCAAACCAAGTTTGCTAGTCTCTAAGGGGCCACAGGTCTCTGACACAAGGCACTGCATCGCTAGCAAACCAAGTTTGCTAGTCTCTAAGGGGCCACAGGTCTCTGACACAAGGCACTGCATCTCTAGCAAACCAAGTTTGCTAGTCTCTAAGGGGCCACAGGTCTCTGACACAAGGCACTGCATCGCTAGCAAACCAGGTTTGCTAGTCTCTAAGGGGCCACAGGTCTCTGACACAAGGCACTGCATCTCTAGCAAACCAGGTTTGCTAGTCTCTAAGGGGCCACAGGCCTGACACAAGGCACTGCATCGCTAGCAAACCAAGTTTGCTAGTCTCTAAGGGGCCACAGGTCTCTGACACAAGGCACTGCATCTCTAGCAAACCAAGTTTGCTAGTCTCTAAGGGGCCACAGGTCTCTGACACAAGGCACTGCATCTCTAGCAAACCAAGTTTGCTAGTCTCTAAGGGGCCACAGGTCTCTGACACAAGGCACTGCATCGCTAGCAAACCAAGTTTGCTAGTCTCTAAGAGGCCACAGGCCTGTGACACAAGGCACTGCATCGCTAGCAAACCAAGTTTGCTAGTCTCTAAGGGGCCACAGGCCTGTGACACAAGGCACTGCATCGCTAGCAAACCAAGTTTGCTAGTCTCTAAGGGGCCACAGGCCTGTGACACAAGGCACTGCATCGCTAGGAAACCAAGTTTGCTAGTCTCTAAGGGGCCACAGGTCTCTGACACAAGGCACTGCATCGCTAGCAAACCAAGTTTGCTAGTCTCTAAGGGGCCACAGGTCTCTGACACAAGGCACTGCATCTCTAGCAAACCAAGTTTGCTAGTCTCTAAGAGGCCACAGGCCTGTGACACAAGGCACTGCATCGCTGGCAAACCAAGTTTGCTAGTCTCTAAGGGGCCGCAGGCCTGTGACACAAGGCACTGCATCGCTAGGAAACCAAGTTTGCTAGTCTCTAAGGGGCCACAGGCCTGTGACACAAGGCACTGCATCGCTAGGAAACCAAGTTTGCTAGTCTCTAAGGGGCCACAGGTCTCTGACACAAGGCACTGCATCTCTAGCAAACCAAGTTTGCTAGTCTCTAAGGGGCCACAGGTCTCTGACACAAGGCACTGCATCTCTAGCAAACCAAGTTTGCTAGTCTCTAAGGGGCCACAGGCCTGACACAAGGCACTGCATCGCTAGCAAACCAAGTTTGCTAGTCTCTAAGGGGCCACAGGTCTCTGACACAAGGCACTGCATCTCTAGCAAACCAAGTTTGCTAGTCTCTAAGGGGCCACAGGTCTCTGACACAAGGCACTGCATCTCTAGCAAACCAAGTTTGCTAGTCTCTAAGGGGCCACAGGTCTCTGACACAAGGCACTGCATCTCTAGCAAACCAGGTTTGCTAGTCTCTAAGGGGCCACAGGCCTGACACCAGGCACTGCATCTCTAGCAAACCAGGTTTGCTAGTCTCTAAGGGGCCACAGGCCTGACACCAGGCACTGCATCTCTAGCAAACCAGGTTTGCTAGTCTCTAACGGGCCACAGGCGTCTGACACCAGGCACTGCATCTCTAGCAAACCAGGTTTGCTAGTCTCTAAGGGGCCACAGGCCTGACACCAGGCACTGCATCGCTAGCAAACCAGGTTTGCTAGTCTCTAAGGGGCCACAGGTCTCTGACACAAGGCACTGCATCTCTAGCAAACCAAGTTTGCTAGTCTCTAAGGGGCCACAGGTCTCTGACACAAGGCACTGCATCTCTAGCAAACCAAGTTTGCTAGTCTCTAAGGGGCCACAGGTCTCTGACACAAGGCACTGCATCGCTAGCAAACCAAGTTTGCTAGTCTCTAAGGGGCCACAGGTATCTGACACAAGGCACTGCATCGCTAGCAAACCAAGTTTGCTAGTCTCTAAGGGGCCACAGGTCTCTGACACAAGGCACTGCATCGCTAGCAAACCAAGTTTGCTAGTCTCTAAGGGGCCACAGGTCTCTGACACAAGGCACTGCATCGCTAGCAAACCAAGTTTGCTAGTCTCTAAGGGGCCACAGGTCTCTGACACAAGGCACTGCATCGCTAGCAAACCAAGTTTGCTAGTCTCTAAGGGGCCACAGGTCTCTGACACAAGGCACTGCATCGCTAGCAAACCAAGTTTGCTAGTCTCTAAGGGGCCACAGGTTTCTGACACAAGGCACTGCATCGCTAGCAAACCAGGTTTGCTAGTCTCTAAGGGGCCACAGGCCTGTGACACAAGGAACTGCATCTCTAGCAAACCAAGTTTGCTAGTCTCTAAGGGGCCACAGGTCTCTGACACAAGGCACTGCATCTCTAGCAAACCAGGTTTGCTAGTCTCTAAGGGGCCACAGGTCTGTGACACAAGGCACTGCATCTCTAGCAAACCAGGTTTGCTAGTCTCTAAGGGGCCACAGGTCTCTGACACAAGGCACTGCATCTCTAGCAAACCAAGTTTGCTAGTCTCTAAGGGGCCACAGGTCTCTGACACAAGGCACTGCATCTCTAGCAAACCAAGTTTGCTAGTCTCTAAGGGGCCACAGGTCTCTGACACAAGGCACTGCATCGCTAGCAAACCAAGTTTGCTAGTCTCTAAGGGGCACAGGCCTGTGATACAAGGCACTGCATCGCTAGCAAACCAAGTTTGCTAGTCTCTAAGGGGCCACAGGCCTGTGACACAAGGCACTGCATCGCTAGCAAACCAAGTTTGCTAGTCTCTAAGGGGCCACAGGCCTGTGACACAAGGCACTGCATCGCTAGCAAACCAAGTTTGCTAGTCTCTAAGGGGCCACAGGTCTCTGACACAAGGCACTGCATCTCTAGCAAACCAAGTTTGCTAGTCTCTAAGGGGCCACAGGCCTGACACAAGGCACTGCATCGCTAGCAAACCAAGTTTGCTAGTCTCTAAGGGGCCACAGGTCTCTGACACAAGGCACTGCATCTCTAGCAAACCAAGTTTGCTAGTCTCTAAGGGGCCACAGGTCTCTGACACAAGGCACTGCATCTCTAGCAAACCAAGTTTGCTAGTCTCTAAGGGGCCACAGGTCTCTGACACAAGGCACTGCATCTCTAGCAAACCAGGTTTGCTAGTCTCTAAGGGGCCACAGGCCTGACACCAGGCACTGCATCTCTAGCAAACCAGGTTTGCTAGTCTCTAAGGGGCCACAGGCCTGACACCAGGCACTGCATCTCTAGCAAACCAGGTTTGCTAGTCTCTAAGGGGCCACAGGCGTCTGACACCAGGCACTGCATCTCTAGCAAACCAGGTTTGCTAGTCTCTAAGGGGCCACAGGCCTGACACCAGGCACTGCATCGCTAGCAAACCAGGTTTGCTAGTCTCTAAGGGGCCACAGGTCTCTGACACAAGGCACTGCATCTCTAGCAAACCAAGTTTGCTAGTCTCTAAGGGGCCACAGGTCTCTGACACAAGGCACTGCATCGCTAGCAAACCAAGTTTGCTAGTCTCTAAGGGGCCACAGGTCTCTGACACAAGGCACTGCATCGCTAGCAAACCAAGTTTGCTAGTCTCTAAGGGGCCACAGGTCTCTGACACAAGGCACTGCATCGCTAGCAAACCAAGTTTGCTAGTCTCTAAGGGGCCACAGGTCTCTGACACAAGGCACTGCATCGCTAGCAAACCAAGTTTGCTAGTCTCTAAGGGGCCACAGGTCTCTGACACAAGGCACTGCATCGCTAGCAAACCAAGTTTGCTAGTCTCTAAGGGGCCACAGGTCTCTGACACAAGGCACTGCATCGCTAGCAAACCAAGTTTGCTAGTCTCTAAGGGGCCACAGGTTTCTGACACAAGGCACTGCATCGCTAGCAAACCAGGTTTGCTAGTCTCTAAGGGGCCACAGGCCTGTGACACAAGGCACTGCATCTCTAGCAAACCAAGTTTGCTAGTCTCTAAGGGGCCACAGGTCTCTGACACAAGGCACTGCATCTCTAGCAAACCTGGTTTGCTAGTCTCTAAGGGGCCACAGGTCTCTGACACAAGGCACTGCATCTCTAGCAAACCAAGTTTGCTAGTCTCTAAGGGGCCACAGGTCTCTGACACAAGGCACTGCATCTCTAGCAAACCAAGTTTGCTAGTCTCTAAGGGGCCACAGGTCTCTGACACAAGGCACTGCATCGCTAGCAAACCAAGTTTGCTAGTCTCTAAGGGGCCACAGGCCTGTGACACAAGGCACTGCATCGCTAGCAAACCAAGTTTGCTAGTCTCTAAGGGGCCACAGGCCTGTGACACAAGGCACTGCATCTCTAGCAAACCAAGTTTGCTAGTCTCTAAGGGGCCACAGGTCTCTGACACAAGGCACTGCATCTCTAGCAAACCAAGTTTGCTAGTCTCTAAGGGGCCACAGGTCTCTGACACAAGGCACTGCATCGCTAGCAAACCAAGTTTGCTAGTCTCTAAGGGGCCACAGGTCTCTGACACAAGGCACTGCATCGCTAGCAAACCAAGTTTGCTAGTCTCTAAGGGGCCACAGGTCTCTGACACAAGGCACTGCATCGCTAGCAAACCAAGTTTGCTAGTCTCTAAGGGGCCACAGGTCTCTGACACAAGGCACTGCATCGCTAGCAAACCAAGTTTGCTAGTCTCTAAGGGGCCACAGGTCTCTGACACAAGGCACTGCATCGCTAGCAAACCAAGTTTGCTAGTCTCTAAGGGGCCACAGGTCTCTGACACAAGGCACTGCATCGCTAGCAAACCAAGTTTGCTAGTCTCTAAGGGGCCACAGGTTTCTGACACAAGGCACTGCATCGCTAGCAAACCAGGTTTGCTAGTCTCTAAGGGGCCACAGGCCTGTGACACAAGGAACTGCATCTCTAGCAAACCAAGTTTGCTAGTCTCTAAGGGGCCACAGGTCTCTGACACAAGGCACTGCATCTCTAGCAAACCAGGTTTGCTAGTCTCTAAGGGGCCACAGGTCTGTGACACAAGGCACTGCATCTCTAGCAAACCAGGTTTGCTAGTCTCTAAGGGGCCACAGGTCTCTGACACAAGGCACTGCATCTCTAGCAAACCAAGTTTGCTAGTCTCTAAGGGGCCACAGGTCTCTGACACAAGGCACTGCATCTCTAGCAAACCAAGTTTGCTAGTCTCTAAGGGGCCACAGGTCTCTGACACAAGGCACTGCATCGCTAGCAAACCAAGTTTGCTAGTCTCTAAGGGGCACAGGCCTGTGATACAAGGCACTGCATCGCTAGCAAACCAAGTTTGCTAGTCTCTAAGGGGCCACAGGCCTGTGACACAAGGCACTGCATCGCTAGCAAACCAAGTTTGCTAGTCTCTAAGGGGCCACAGGCCTGTGACACAAGGCACTGCATCGCTAGCAAACCAAGTTTGCTAGTCTCTAAGGGGCCACAGGTCTCTGACACAAGGCACTGCATCTCTAGCAAACCAAGTTTGCTAGTCTCTAAGGGGCCACAGGCCTGACACAAGGCACTGCATCGCTAGCAAACCAAGTTTGCTAGTCTCTAAGGGGCCACAGGTCTCTGACACAAGGCACTGCATCTCTAGCAAACCAAGTTTGCTAGTCTCTAAGGGGCCACAGGTCTCTGACACAAGGCACTGCATCTCTAGCAAACCAAGTTTGCTAGTCTCTAAGGGGCCACAGGTCTCTGACACAAGGCACTGCATCTCTAGCAAACCAGGTTTGCTAGTCTCTAAGGGGCCACAGGCCTGACACCAGGCACTGCATCTCTAGCAAACCAGGTTTGCTAGTCTCTAAGGGGCCACAGGCCTGACACCAGGCACTGCATCTCTAGCAAACCAGGTTTGCTAGTCTCTAAGGGGCCACAGGCGTCTGACACCAGGCACTGCATCTCTAGCAAACCAGGTTTGCTAGTCTCTAAGGGGCCACAGGCCTGACACCAGGCACTGCATCGCTAGCAAACCAGGTTTGCTAGTCTCTAAGGGGCCACAGGTCTCTGACACAAGGCACTGCATCTCTAGCAAACCAAGTTTGCTAGTCTCTAAGGGGCCACAGGTCTCTGACACAAGGCACTGCATCGCTAGCAAACCAAGTTTGCTAGTCTCTAAGGGGCCACAGGTCTCTGACACAAGGCACTGCATCGCTAGCAAACCAAGTTTGCTAGTCTCTAAGGGGCCACAGGTCTCTGACACAAGGCACTGCATCGCTAGCAAACCAAGTTTGCTAGTCTCTAAGGGGCCACAGGTCTCTGACACAAGGCACTGCATCGCTAGCAAACCAAGTTTGCTAGTCTCTAAGGGGCCACAGGTCTCTGACACAAGGCACTGCATCGCTAGCAAACCAAGTTTGCTAGTCTCTAAGGGGCCACAGGTCTCTGACACAAGGCACTGCATCGCTAGCAAACCAAGTTTGCTAGTCTCTAAGGGGCCACAGGTTTCTGACACAAGGCACTGCATCGCTAGCAAACCAGGTTTGCTAGTCTCTAAGGGGCCACAGGCCTGTGACACAAGGCACTGCATCTCTAGCAAACCAAGTTTGCTAGTCTCTAAGGGGCCACAGGTCTCTGACACAAGGCACTGCATCTCTAGCAAACCTGGTTTGCTAGTCTCTAAGGGGCCACAGGTCTCTGACACAAGGCACTGCATCTCTAGCAAACCAAGTTTGCTAGTCTCTAAGGGGCCACAGGTCTCTGACACAAGGCACTGCATCTCTAGCAAACCAAGTTTGCTAGTCTCTAAGGGGCCACAGGTCTCTGACACAAGGCACTGCATCGCTAGCAAACCAAGTTTGCTAGTCTCTAAGGGGCCACAGGCCTGTGACACAAGGCACTGCATCGCTAGCAAACCAAGTTTGCTAGTCTCTAAGGGGCCACAGGCCTGTGACACAAGGCACTGCATCGCTAGCAAACCAAGTTTGCTAGTCTCTAAGGGGCCACAGGCCTGTGACACAAGGCACTGCATCGCTAGCAAACCAAGTTTGCTAGTCTCTAAGGGGCCACAGGTCTCTGACACAAGGCACTGCATCGCTAGCAAACCAAGTTTGCTAGTCTCTAAGGGGCCACAGGTCTCTGACACAAGGCACTGCATCTCTAGCAAACCAAGTTTGCTAGTCTCTAAGGGGCCACAGGTCTCTGACACAAGGCACTGCATCGCTAGCAAACCAGGTTTGCTAGTCTCTAAGGGGCCACAGGTCTCTGACACAAGGCACTGCATCTCTAGCAAACCAGGTTTGCTAGTCTCTAAGGGGCCACAGGCCTGACACAAGGCACTGCATCGCTAGCAAACCAAGTTTGCTAGTCTCTAAGGGGCCACAGGTCTCTGACACAAGGCACTGCATCTCTAGCAAACCAAGTTTGCTAGTCTCTAAGGGGCCACAGGTCTCTGACACAAGGCACTGCATCTCTAGCAAACCAAGTTTGCTAGTCTCTAAGGGGCCACAGGTCTCTGACACAAGGCACTGCATCGCTAGCAAACCAAGTTTGCTAGTCTCTAAGAGGCCACAGGCCTGTGACACAAGGCACTGCATCGCTAGCAAACCAAGTTTGCTAGTCTCTAAGGGGCCACAGGCCTGTGACACAAGGCACTGCATCGCTAGCAAACCAAGTTTGCTAGTCTCTAAGGGGCCACAGGCCTGTGACACAAGGCACTGCATCGCTAGGAAACCAAGTTTGCTAGTCTCTAAGGGGCCACAGGTCTCTGACACAAGGCACTGCATCGCTAGCAAACCAAGTTTGCTAGTCTCTAAGGGGCCACAGGTCTCTGACACAAGGCACTGCATCTCTAGCAAACCAAGTTTGCTAGTCTCTAAGGGGCCACAGGCCTGTGACACAAGGCACTGCATCGCTGGCAAACCAAGTTTGCTAGTCTCTAAGGGGCCGCAGGCCTGTGACACAAGGCACTGCATCGCTAGGAAACCAAGTTTGCTAGTCTCTAAGGGGCCACAGGCCTGTGACACAAGGCACTGCATCGCTAGGAAACCAAGTTTGCTAGTCTCTAAGGGGCCACAGGTCTCTGACACAAGGCACTGCATCTCTAGCAAACCAAGTTTGCTAGTCTCTAAGGGGCCACAGGTCTCTGACACA
The DNA here is from genome assembly GCF_011386835.1 of Chrysemys picta bellii. Taxonomy (NCBI): domain Eukaryota; kingdom Metazoa; phylum Chordata; order Testudines; family Emydidae; genus Chrysemys; species Chrysemys picta. The sequence continues at coordinate 51,424 of NW_027052817.1, read as the reverse complement.
AGGCACTGCATCTCTAGCAAACCAAGTTTGCTAGTCTCTAAGGGGCCACAGGCCTGACACAAGGCACTGCATCGCTAGCAAACCAAGTTTGCTAGTCTCTAAGGGGCCACAGGTCTCTGACACAAGGCACTGCATCTCTAGCAAACCAAGTTTGCTAGTCTCTAAGGGGCCACAGGTCTCTGACACAAGGCACTGCATCTCTAGCAAACCAGGTTTGCTAGTCTCTAAGGGGCCACAGGCCTGACACCAGGCACTGCATCTCTAGCAAACCAGGTTTGCTAGTCTCTAAGGGGCCACAGGCCTGACACCAGGCACTGCATCTCTAGCAAACCAGGTTTGCTAGTCTCTAACGGGCCACAGGCGTCTGACACCAGGCACTGCATCTCTAGCAAACCAGGTTTGCTAGTCTCTAAGGGGCCACAGGCCTGACACCAGGCACTGCATCGCTAGCAAACCAGGTTTGCTAGTCTCTAAGGGGCCACAGGTCTCTGACACAAGGCACTGCATCTCTAGCAAACCAAGTTTGCTAGTCTCTAAGGGGCCACAGGTCTCTGACACAAGGCACTGCATCTCTAGCAAACCAAGTTTGCTAGTCTCTAAGGGGCCACAGGTCTCTGACACAAGGCACTGCATCGCTAGCAAACCAAGTTTGCTAGTCTCTAAGGGGCCACAGGTCTCTGACACAAGGCACTGCATCGCTAGCAAACCAAGTTTGCTAGTCTCTAAGGGGCCACAGGTCTCTGACACAAGGCACTGCATCGCTAGCAAACCAAGTTTGCTAGTCTCTAAGGGGCCACAGGTCTCTGACACAAGGCACTGCATCGCTAGCAAACCAAGTTTGCTAGTCTCTAAGGGGCCACAGGTCTCTGACACAAGGCACTGCATCGCTAGCAAACCAAGTTTGCTAGTCTCTAAGGGGCCACAGGTCTCTGACACAAGGCACTGCATCGCTAGCAAACCAAGTTTGCTAGTCTCTAAGGGGCCACAGGTTTCTGACACAAGGCACTGCATCGCTAGCAAACCAGGTTTGCTAGTCTCTAAGGGGCCACAGGCCTGTGACACAAGGCACTGCATCTCTAGCAAACCAAGTTTGCTAGTCTCTAAGGGGCCACAGGTCTCTGACACAAGGCACTGCATCTCTAGCAAACCAGGTTTGCTAGTCTCTAAGGGGCCACAGGTCTGTGACACAAGGCACTGCATCTCTAGCAAACCAGGTTTGCTAGTCTCTAAGGGGCCACAGGTCTCTGACACAAGGCACTGCATCGCTAGCAAACCAAGTTTGCTAGTCTCTAAGGGGCACAGGCCTGTGACACAAGGCACTGCATCGCTAGCAAACCAAGTTTGCTAGTCTCTAAGGGGCCACAGGCCTGTGACACAAGGCACTGCATCGCTAGCAAACCAAGTTTGCTAGTCTCTAAGGGGCCACAGGCCTGTGACACAAGGCACTGCATCGCTAGCAAACCAAGTTTGCTAGTCTCTAAGGGGCCACAGGTCTCTGACACAAGGCACTGCATCGCTAGCAAACCAAGTTTGCTAGTCTCTAAGGGGCCACAGGTCTCTGACACAAGGCACTGCATCTCTAGCAAACCAAGTTTGCTAGTCTCTAAGGGGCCACAGGTCTCTGACACAAGGCACTGCATCGCTAGCAAATCAAGTTTGCTAGTCTCTAAGGGGCCACAGGCTTGTGACACAAGGCACTGCATCGCTAGCAAACCAAGTTTGCTAGTCTCTAAGGGGCCACAGGCCTGTGACACAAGGCACTGCATCACTAGCAAACCAAGTTTGCTAGTCTCTAAGGGGCCGCAGGCCTGTGACACAAGGCACTGCATCGCTAGCAAACCAAGTTTGCTAGTCTCTAAGGGGCCGCAGGCCTGTGACACAAGGCACTGCATCGCTAGGAAACCAAGTTTGCTAGTCTCTAAGGGGCCACAGGTCTCTGACACAAGGCACTGCATCTCTAGCAAACCAAGTTTGCTAGTCTCTAAGGGGCCACAGGTCTGTGACACAAGGCACTGCATCTCTAGCAAACCAGGTTTGCTAGTCTCTAAGGGGCCACAGGCCTGACACCAGGCACTGCATCTCTAGCAAACCAGGTTTGCTAGTCTCTAAGGGGCCACAGGCCTGACACCAGGCACTGCATCTCTAGCAAACCAGGTTTGCTAGTCTCTAAGGGGCCACAGGCCTGACACCAGGCACTGCATCTCTAGCAAACCAGGTTTGCTAGTCTCTAAGGGGCCACAGGTCTCTGACACAAGGCACTGCATCTCTAGCAAACCAAGTTTGCTAGTCTCTAAGGGGCCACAGGTCTCTGACACAAGGCACTGCATCGCTAGCAAACCAAGTTTGCTAGTCTCTAAGGGGCCACAGGTCTCTGACACAAGGCACTGCATCGCTAGCAAACCAAGTTTGCTAGTCTCTAAGGGGCCACAGGTCTCTGACACAAGGCACTGCATCGCTAGCAAACCAAGTTTGCTAGTCTCTAAGGGGCCACAGGTCTCTGACACAAGGCACTGCATCGCTAGCAAACCAAATTTGCTAGTCTCTAAGGGGCCACAGGTCTCTGACACAAGGCACTGCATCGCTAGGAAACCAAGTTTGCTAGTCTCTAAGGGGCCACAGGTCTCTGACACAAGGCACTGCATCGCTAGGAAACCAAGTTTGCTAGTCTCTAAGGGGCCACAGGTCTCTGACACAAGGCACTGCATCGCTAGCAAACCAAGTTTGCTAGTCTCTAAGGGGCCACAGGTCTCTGACACAAGGCACTGCATCTCTAGCAAACCAAGTTTGCTAGTCTCTAAGGGGCCACAGGTCTCTGACACAAGCCACTGCATCGCTAGCAAACCAAGTTTGCTAGTCTCTAAGGGGCCACAGGCCTGTGACACAAGGCACTGCATTGCTAGCAAACCAAGTTTGCTAGTCTCTAAGGGGCCGCAGGCCTGTGACACAAGGCACTGCATCGCTAGGAAACCAAGTTTGCTAGTCTCTAAGGGGCCACAGGTCTCTGACACAAGGCACTGCATCGCTAGCAAACCAAGTTTGCTAGTCTCTAAGGGGCCACAGGTCTCTGACACAAGGCACTGCATCTCTAGCAAACCAGGTTTGCTAGTCTCTAAGGGGCCACAGGTCTCTGACACAAGGCACTGCATCTCTAGCAATCCAAGTTTGCTAGTCTCTAAGGGGCCACAGGTCTGTGACACAAGGCACTGCATCTCTAGCAAACCAAGTTTGCTAGTCTCTAAGGGGCTACAGGTCTGTGACACAAGGCACTGCATCTCTAGCAAACCAGGTTTGCTAGTCTCTAAGGGGCCACAGGCCTGACACCAGGCACTGCATCTCTAGCAAACCAGGTTTGCTAGTCTCTAAGGGGCCACAGGCCTGACACCAGGCACTGCATCTCTAGCAAACCAGGTTTGCTAGTCTCTAAGGGGCCACAGGCCTGACACCAGGCACTGCATCTCTAGCAAACCAGGTTTGCTAGTCTCTAAGGGGCCACAGGCCTGACACCAGGCACTGCATCTCTAGCAAACCAGGTTTGCTAGTCTCTAAGGGGCCACAGGCGTCTGACACCAGGCACTGCATCGCTAGCAAACCAGGTTTGCTAGTCTCTAAGGGGCCACAGGCGTCTGACACCAGGCACTGCATCTCTAGCAAACCAGGTTTGCTAGTCTCTAAGGGGCCACAGGTCTCTGACACAAGGCACTGCATCGCTAGCAAACCAGGTTTGCTAGTCTCTAAGGGGCCACAGGTCTCTGACACAAGGCACTGCATCTCTAGCAAACCAGGTTTGCTAGTCTCTAAGGGGCCACAGGTCTCTGACACAAGGCACTGCATCGCTAGCAAACCAGGTTTGCTAGTCTCTAAGGGGCCACAGGTCTCTGACACAAGGCACTGCATCGCTAGCAAACCAAGTTTGCTAGTCTCTAAGGGGCCACAGGTCTCTGACACAAGGCACTGCATAGCTAGCAAACCAAGTTTGCTAGTCTCTAAGGGGCCACAGGTCTCTGACACAAGGCACTGCATCGCTAGCAAACCAAGTTTGCTAGTCTCTAAGGGGCCACAGGTCTCTGACACAAGGCACTGCATCGCTAGCAAACCAAGTTTGCTAGTCTCTAAGGGGCCACAGGTCTCTGACACAAGGCACTGCATCGCTAGCAAACCAAGTTTGCTAGTCTCTAAGGGGCCACAGGTCTCTGACACAAGGCACTGCATCGCTAGCAAACCAAGTTTGCTAGTCTCTAAGGGGCCACAGGTCTCTGACACAAGGCACTGCATCGCTAGCAAACCAAGTTTGCTAGTCTCTAAGGGGCCACAGGTCTCTGACACAAGGCACTGCATCTCTAGCAAACCAAGTTTGATAGTCTCTAAGGGGCCACAGGTCTCTGACACAAGGCACTGCATCTCTAGCAAACCAAGTTTGCTAGTCTCTAAGGGGCCACAGGTCTCTGACACAAGGCACTGCATCTCTAGCAAACCAAGTTTGCTAGTCTCTAAGGGGCCACAGGTCTCTGACACAAGGCACTGCATCTCTAGCAAACCAGGTTTGCTAGTCTCTAAGGGGCCACAGGTCTCTGACACAAGGCACTGCATCTCTAGCAAACCAGGTTTGCTAGTCTCTAAGGGGCCACAGGTCTCTGACACCAGGCACTGCATCTCTAGCAAACCAGGTTTGCTAGTCTCTAAGGGGCCACAGGTCTCTGACACCAGGCACTGCATCTCTAGCAAACCAAGTTTGCTAGTCTCTAAGGGGCCACAGGCCTGACACCAGGCACTGCATCTCTAGCAAACCAAGTTTGCTAGTCTCTAAGGGGCCACAGGTCTCTGACACCAGGCACTGCATCTCTAGCAAACCAGGTTTGTTAGTCTCTAAGGGGCCACAGGTCTGTGACACAAGGCACTGCATCTCTAGCAAACCAGGTTTGCTAGTCTCTAAGGGGCACAGGTCTGTGACACAAGGCACTGCATCGCTAGCAAACCAAGTTTGCTAGTCTCTAAGGGGCCACAGGTCTCTGACACAAGGCACTGCATCGCTAGCAAACCAAGTTTGCTAGTCTCTAAGGGGCCACAGGTCTCTGACACAAGGCACTGCATCTCTAGCAAACCAGGTTTGCTAGTCTCTAAGGGGCCACAGGCCTGTGACACAAGGCACTGCATCGCTAGCAAACCAGGTTTGCTAGTCTCTAAGGGGCCACAGGCCTGTGACACAAGGCACTGCATCGCTAGCAAACCAAGTTTGCTAGTCTCTAAGGGGCCACAGGTCTCTGACACAAGGCACTGCATCGCTAGCAAACCAAGTTTGCTAGTCTCCAAGGGGCCACAGGTCTCTGACACAAGGCACTGCATCGCTAGCAAACCAAGTTTGCTAGTCTCTAAGGGGCCACAGGCCTGTGACACAAGGCACTGCATCGCTAGCAAACCAGGTTTGCTAGTCTCTAAGGGGCCACAGGCCTGTGACACAAGGCACTGCATCGCTAGCAAACCAAGTTTGCTAGTCTCTAAGGGGCCACAGGTCTCTGACACAAGGCAGTGCATCGCTAGCAAACCAAGTTTGCTAGTCTCTAAGGGGCCACAGGTCTCTGACACAAGGCACTGCATCGCTAGCAAACCAAGTTTGCTAGTCTCTAAGGGGCCACAGGTCTCTGACACAAGGCACTGCATCTCTAGCAAACCAAGTTTGCTAGTCTCTAAGGGGCCACAGGTCTCTGACACAAGGCACTGCATCGCTAGCAAACCAAGTTTGCTAGTCTCTAAGGGGCCACAGGTCTCTGACACAAGGCACTGCATCGCTAGCAAACCAAGTTTGCTAGTCTCTAAGGGGCCACAGGTCTCTGACACAAGGCACTGCATTGCTAGCAAACCAAGTTTGCTAGTCTCTAAGGGGCCACAGGTCTCTGACACAAGGCACTGCATCTCTAGCAAACCAAGTTTGATAGTCTCTAAGGGGCCACAGGTCTCTGACACAAGGCACTGCATCTCTAGCAAACCAAGTTTGCTAGTCTCTAAGGGGCCACAGGTCTCTGACACAAGGCACTGCATCTCTAGCAAACCAAGTTTGCTAGTCTCTAAGGGGCCACAGGTCTCTGACACAAGGCACTGCATCTCTAGCAAACCAGGTTTGCTAGTCTCTAAGGGGCCACAGGTCTCTGACACAAGGCACTGCATCTCTAGCAAACCAGGTTTGCTAGTCTCTAAGGGGCCACAGGTCTCTGACACCAGGCACTGCATCTCTAGCAAACCAGGTTTGCTAGTCTCTAAGGGGCCACAGGTCTCTGACACCAGGCACTGCATCTCTAGCAAACCAAGTTTGCTAGTCTCTAAGGGGCCACAGGCCTGACACCAGGCACTGCATCTCTAGCAAACCAAGTTTGCTAGTCTCTAAGGGGCCACAGGTCTCTGACACCAGGCACTGCATCTCTAGCAAACCAGGTTTGTTAGTCTCTAAGGGGCCACAGGTCTGTGACACAAGGCACTGCATCTCTAGCAAACCAGGTTTGCTAGTCTCTAAGGGGCACAGGTCTGTGACACAAGGCACTGCATCTCTAGCAAACCAGGTTTGCTAGTCTCTAAGGGGCACAGGTCTGTGACACAAGGCACTGCATCGCTAGCAAACCAAGTTTGCTAGTCTCTAAGGGGCCACAGGTCTCTGACACAAGGCACTGCATCGCTAGCAAACCAAGTTTGCTAGTCTCTAAGGGGCCACAGGTCTCTGACACAAGGCACTGCATCTCTAGCAAACCAGGTTTGCTAGTCTCTAAGGGGCCACAGGCCTGTGACACAAGGCACTGCATCGCTAGCAAACCAGGTTTGCTAGTCTCTAAGGGGCCACAGGCCTGTGACACAAGGCACTGCATCGCTAGCAAACCAAGTTTGCTAGTCTCTAAGGGGCCACAGGTCTCTGACACAAGGCACTGCATCGCTAGCAAACCAAGTTTGCTAGTCTCTAAGGGGCCACAGGTCTCTGACACAAGGCACTGCATCGCTAGCAAACCAAGTTTGCTAGTCTCTAAGGGGCCACAGGCCTGTGACACAAGGCACTGCATCGCTAGCAAACCAGGTTTGCTAGTCTCTAAGGGGCCACAGGCCTGTGTCACAAGGCACTGCATCGCTAGCAAACCAAGTTTGCTAGTCTCTAAGGGGCCACAGGTCTCTGACACAAGGCACTGCATCGCTAGCAAACCAAGTTTGCTAGTCTCTAAGGGGCCACAGGTCTCTGACACAAGGCACTGCATCGCTAGCAAACCAAGTTTGCTAGTCTCTAAGGGGCCACAGGTCTCTGACACAAGGCACTGCATCTCTAGCAAACCAAGTTTGCTAGTCTCTAAGGGGCCACAGGTCTCTGACACAAGGCACTGCATCGCTAGCAAACCAAGTTTGCTAGTCTCTAAGGGGCCACAGGTCTCTGACACAAGGCACTGCATCGCTAGCAAACCAGGTTTGCTAGTCTCTAAGGGGCCACAGGTCTCTGACACAAGGCACTGCATCTCTAGCAAACCAAGTTTGCTAGTCTCTAAGGGGCCACAGGTCTCTGACACAAGGCACTGCATCTCTAGCAAACCAAGTTTGCTAGTCTCTAAGGGGCCACAGGTCTCTGACACAAGGCACTGCATCTCTAGCAAACCAGGTTTGCTAGTCTCTAAGGGGCCACAGGTCTGTGACACAAGGCACTGCATCTCTAGCAAACCAGGTTTGCTAGTCTCTAAGGGGCCACAGGTCTCTGACACAAGGCACTGCATCTCTAGCAAACCAAGTTTGCTAGTCTCTAAGGGGCCACAGGCCTGTGACACAAGGCACTGCATCGCTAGCAAACCAAGTTTGCTAGTCTCTAAGGGGCCACAGGCCTGTGACACAAGGCACTGCATCGCTAGCAAACCAAGTTTGCTAGTCTCTAAGGGGCCACAGGTCTCTGACACAAGGCACTGCATCGCTAGCAAACCAAGTTTGCTAGTCTCTAAGGGGCCACAGGTCTCTGACACAAGGCACTGCATCGCTAGCAAACCAAGTTTGCTAGTCTCTAAGGGGCCACAGGTCTCTGACACAAGGCACTGCATCGCTAGCAAACCAAGTTTGCTAGTCTCTAAGGGGCCACAGGCCTGTGACACAAGGCACTGCATCGCTAGCAAACCAAGTTTGCTAGTCTCTAAGGGGCCGCAGGCCTGTGACACAAGGCACTGCATCGCTAGCAAACCAAGTTTGCTAGTCTCTAAGGGGCCGCAGGCCTGTGACACAAGGCACTGCATCGCTAGCAAACCAAGTTTGCTAGTCTCTAAGGGGCCGCAGGCCTGTGACACAAGGCACTGCATCGCTAGCAAACCAAGTTTGCTAGTCTCTAAGGGGCCGCAGGCCTGTGACACAAGGCACTGCATCGCTAGGAAACCAAGTTTGCTAGTCTCTAAGGGGCCACAGGTCTCTGACACAAGGCACTGCATCGCTAGCAAACCAAGTTTGCTAGTCTCTAAGGGGCCACAGGTCTCTGACACAAGGCACTGCATCTCTAGCAAACCAGGTTTGCTAGTCTCTAAGGGGCCACAGGTCTCTGACACAAGGCACTGCATCTCTAGCAAACCAAGTTTGCTAGTCTCTAAGGGGCCACAGGTCTGTGACACAAGGCACTGCATCTCTAGCAAACCAGGTTTGCTAGTCTCTAAGGGGCCACAGGTCTCTGACACAAGGCACTGCATCTCTAGCAAACCAGGTTTGCTAGTCTCTAAGGGGCCACAGGTCTCTGACACCAGGCACTGCATCTCTAGCAAACCAGGTTTGCTAGTCTCTAAGGGGCCACAGGTCTCTGACACCAGGCACTGCATCTCTAGCAAACCAAGTTTGCTAGTCTCTAAGGGGCCACAGGCCTGACACCAGGCACTGCATCTCTAGCAAACCAAGTTTGCTAGTCTCTAAGGGGCCACAGGTCTCTGACACCAGGCACTGCATCTCTAGCAAACCAGGTTTGTTAGTCTCTAAGGGGCCACAGGTCTGTGACACAAGGCACTGCATCTCTAGCAAACCAGGTTTGCTAGTCTCTAAGGGGCACAGGTCTGTGACACAAGGCACTGCATCTCTAGCAAACCAGGTTTGCTAGTCTCTAAGGGGCACAGGTCTGTGACACAAGGCACTGCATCGCTAGCAAACCAAGTTTGCTAGTCTCTAAGGGGCCACAGGTCTCTGACACAAGGCACTGCATCGCTAGCAAACCAAGTTTGCTAGTCTCTAAGGGGCCACAGGTCTCTGACACAAGGCACTGCATCTCTAGCAAACCAGGTTTGCTAGTCTCTAAGGGGCCACAGGCCTGTGACACAAGGCACTGCATCGCTAGCAAACCAGGTTTGCTAGTCTCTAAGGGGCCACAGGCCTGTGACACAAGGCACTGCATCGCTAGCAAACCAAGTTTGCTAGTCTCTAAGGGGCCACAGGTCTCTGACACAAGGCACTGCATCGCTAGCAAACCAAGTTTGCTAGTCTCTAAGGGGCCACAGGTCTCTGACACAAGGCACTGCATCGCTAGCAAACCAAGTTTGCTAGTCTCTAAGGGGCCACAGGCCTGTGACACAAGGCACTGCATCGCTAGCAAACCAGGTTTGCTAGTCTCTAAGGGGCCACAGGCCTGTGTCACAAGGCACTGCATCGCTAGCAAACCAAGTTTGCTAGTCTCTAAGGGGCCACAGGTCTCTGACACAAGGCACTGCATCGCTAGCAAACCAAGTTTGCTAGTCTCTAAGGGGCCACAGGTCTCTGACACAAGGCACTGCATCGCTAGCAAACCAAGTTTGCTAGTCTCTAAGGGGCCACAGGTCTCTGACACAAGGCACTGCATCTCTAGCAAACCAAGTTTGCTAGTCTCTAAGGGGCCACAGGTCTCTGACACAAGGCACTGCATCGCTAGCAAACCAAGTTTGCTAGTCTCTAAGGGGCCACAGGTCTCTGACACAAGGCACTGCATCGCTAGCAAACCAGGTTTGCTAGTCTCTAAGGGGCCACAGGTCTCTGACACAAGGCACTGCATCTCTAGCAAACCAAGTTTGCTAGTCTCTAAGGGGCCACAGGTCTCTGACACAAGGCACTGCATCTCTAGCAAACCAAGTTTGCTAGTCTCTAAGGGGCCACAGGTCTCTGACACAAGGCACTGCATCTCTAGCAAACCAGGTTTGCTAGTCTCTAAGGGGCCACAGGTCTGTGACACAAGGCACTGCATCTCTAGCAAACCAGGTTTGCTAGTCTCTAAGGGGCCACAGGTCTCTGACACAAGGCACTGCATCTCTAGCAAACCAAGTTTGCTAGTCTCTAAGGGGCCACAGGCCTGTGACACAAGGCACTGCATCGCTAGCAAACCAAGTTTGCTAGTCTCTAAGGGGCCACAGGCCTGTGACACAAGGCACTGCATCGCTAGCAAACCAAGTTTGCTAGTCTCTAAGGGGCCACAGGTCTCTGACACAAGGCACTGCATCGCTAGCAAACCAAGTTTGCTAGTCTCTAAGGGGCCACAGGTCTCTGACACAAGGCACTGCATCGCTAGCAAACCAAGTTTGCTAGTCTCTAAGGGGCCACAGGTCTCTGACACAAGGCACTGCATCGCTAGCAAACCAAGTTTGCTAGTCTCTAAGGGGCCACAGGCCTGTGACACAAGGCACTGCATCGCTAGCAAACCAAGTTTGCTAGTCTCTAAGGGGCCGCAGGCCTGTGACACAAGGCACTGCATCGCTAGCAAACCAAGTTTGCTAGTCTCTAAGGGGCCGCAGGCCTGTGACACAAGGCACTGCATCGCTAGCAAACCAAGTTTGCTAGTCTCTAAGGGGCCGCAGGCCTGTGACACAAGGCACTGCATCGCTAGCAAACCAAGTTTGCTAGTCTCTAAGGGGCCGCAGGCCTGTGACACAAGGCACTGCATCGCTAGGAAACCAAGTTTGCTAGTCTCTAAGGGGCCACAGGTCTCTGACACAAGGCACTGCATCGCTAGCAAACCAAGTTTGCTAGTCTCTAAGGGGCCACAGGTCTCTGACACAAGGCACTGCATCTCTAGCAAACCAGGTTTGCTAGTCTCTAAGGGGCCACAGGTCTCTGACACAAGGCACTGCATCTCTAGCAAACCAAGTTTGCTAGTCTCTAAGGGGCCACAGGTCTGTGACACAAGGCATTGCATCTCTAGCAAACCAAGTTTGCTAGTCTCTAAGGGGCTACAGGTCTGTGACACAAGGCACTGCATCTCTAGCAAACCAGGTTTGCTAGTCTCTAAGGGGCCACAGGCCTGACACCAGGCACTGCATCTCTAGCAAACCAGGTTTGCTAGTCTCTAAGGGGCCACAGGCCTGACACCAGGCACTGCATCTCTAGCAAACCAGGTTTGCTAGTCTCTAAGGGGCCACAGGCCTGACACCAGGCACTGCATCTCTAGCAAACCAGGTTTGCTAGTCTCTAAGGGGCCACAGGCCTGACACCAGACACTGCATCTCTAGCAAACCAGGTTTGCTAGTCTCTAAGGGGCCACAGGCCTGACACCAGGCACTGCATCTCTAGCAAACCAGGTTTGCTAGTCTCTAAGGGGCCACAGGCGTCTGACACCAGGCACTGCATCTCTAGCAAACCAGGTTTGCTAGTCTCTAAGGGGCCACAGGCCTGACACCAGGCACTGCATCGCTAGCAAACCAGGTTTGCTAGTCTCTAAGGGGCCACAGGCGTCTGACACCAGACACTGCATCTCTAGCAAACCAGGTTTGCTAGTCTCTAAGGGGCCACAGGTCTCTGACACAAGGCACTGCATCTCTAGCAAACCAGGTTTGCTAGTCTCTAAGGGGCCACAGGTCTCTGACACAAGGCACTGCATCTCTAGCAAACCAGGTTTGCTAGTCTCTAAGGGGCCACAGGTCTCTGACACAAGGCACTGCATCGCTAGCAAACCAAGTTTGCTAGTCTCTAAGGGGCCACAGGTCTCTGACACAAGGCACTGCATCGCTAGCAAACCAAGTTTGCTAGTCTCTAAGGGGCCACAGGTCTCTGACACAAGGCACTGCATCGCTAGCAAACCAAGTTTGCTAGTCTCTAAGGGGCCACAGGTCTCTGACACAAGGCACTGCATCGCTAGCAAACCAAGTTTGCTAGTCTCTAAGGGGCCACAGGTCTCTGACACAAGGCACTGCATCGCTAGCAAACCAAGTTTGCTAGTCTCTAAGGGGCACAGGTCTCTGACACAAGGCACTGCATCGCTAGCAAACCAAGTTTGCTAGTCTCTAAGGGGCCACAGGTCTCTGACACAAGGCACTGCACCGCTAGCAAACCAAGTTTGCTAGTCTCTAAGGGGCCACAGGTCTCTGACACAAGGCACTGCATCGCTAGCAAACCAAGTTTGCTAGTCTCTAAGGGGCCACAGGTCTCTGACACAAGGCACTGCATCGCTAGCAAACCAAGTTTGCTAGTCTCTAAGGGGCCACAGGTCTCTGACACAAGGCACTGCATCGCTAGCAAACCAAGTTTGCTAGTCTCTAAGGGGCCACAGGTCTCTGACACAAGGCACTGCATCTCTAGCAAACCAAGTTTGCTAGTCTCTAAGGGGCCACAGGTCTCTGACACAAGGCACTGCATCTCTAGCAAACCAAGTTTGCTAGTCTCTAAGGGGCCACAGGTCTCTGACACAAGGCACTGCATCTCTAGCAAACCAAGTTTGCTAGTCTCTAAGGGGCCACAGGTCTCTGACACAAGGCACTGCATCTCTAGCAAACCAGGTTTGCTAGTCTCTAAGGGGCCACAGGTCTCTGACACCAGGCACTGCATCTCTAGCAAACCAGGTTTGCTAGTCTCTAAGGGGCCACAGGTCTCTGACACCAGGCACTGCATCTCTAGCAAACCAGGTTTGCTAGTCTCTAAGGGGCCACAGGTCTCTGACACCAGGCACTGCATCTCTAGCAAACCAAGTTTGCTAGTCTCTAAGGGGCCACAGGCCTGACACCAGGCACTGCATCTCTAGCAAACCAAGTTTGCTAGTCTCTAAGGGGCCACAGGTCTCTGACACAAGGCACTGCATCGCTAGCAAACCAGGTTTGCTAGTCTCTAAGGGGCCACAGGCCTGACACCAGGCACTGCATCTCTAGCAAACCAGGTTTGCTAGTCTCTAAGGGGCCACAGGTCTCTGACACCAGGCACTGCATCTCTAGCAAACCAGGTTTGCTAGTCTCTAAGGGGCCACAGGTCTGTGACACAAGGCACTGCATCTCTAGCAAACCAGGTTTGCTAGTCTCTAAGGGGCACAGGTCTGTGACACAAGGCACTGCATCTCTAGCAAACCAAGTTTGCTAGTCTCTAAGGGGCCACAGGTCTCTGACACAAGGCACTGCATCGCTAGCAAACCAAGTTTGCTAGTCTCTAAGGGGCCACAGGTCTCTGACACAAGGCACTGCATCTCTAGCAAACCAAGTTTGCTAGTCTCTAAGGGGCCACAGGTCTCTGACACAAGGCACTGCATCGCTAGCAAACCAAGTTTGCTAGTCTCTAAGGGGCCACAGGTCTCTGACACAAGGCACTGCATCTCTAGCAAACCAAGTTTGCTAGTCTCTAAGGGGCCACAGGTCTCTGACACAAGGCACTGCATCTCTAGCAAACCAGGTTTGCTAGTCTCTAAGGGGCCACAGGCCTGTGACACAAGGCACTGCATCTCTAGCAAACCAGGTTTGCTAGTCTCTAAGGGGCCACAGGTCTGTGACACAAGGCACTGCATCTCTAGCAAACCAGGTTTGCTAGTCTCTAAGGGGCCACAGGTCTGTGACACAAGGCACTGCATCTCTAGCAAACCAGGTTTGCTAGTCTCTAAGGGGCCACAGGCCTGTGACACAGGGCACTGTATCGCTAGCAAACCAGGTTTGCTAGTCTCTAAGGGGCCACAGGCCTGTGACACAAGGCACTGCATCGCTAGCAAACCAAGTTTGCTAGTCTCTAAGGGGCCACAGGCCTGTGACACAGGGCACTGCATCGCTAGCAAACCAAGTTTGCTAGTCTCTAAGGGGCCACAGGCCTGTGACACAAGGCACTGCATCGCTAGCAAACCAAGTTTGCTAGTCTCTAAGGGGCCACAGGTCTCTGACACAAGGCACTGCATCGCTAGCAAACCAAGTTTGCTAGTCTCTAAGGGGCCACAGGTCTCTGACACAAGGCACTGCATCGCTAGCAAACCAGGTTTGCTAGTCTCTAAGGGGCCACAGGCCTGTGACACAAGGCACTGCATCGCTAGCAAACCAGGTTTGCTAGTCTCTAAGGGGCCACAGGTCTCTGACACAAGGCACTGCATCGCTAGCAAACCAGGTTTGCTAGTCTCTAAGGGGCCACAGGCCTCTGACACAAGGCACTGCATCGCTAGCAAACCAAGTTTGCTAGTCTCTAAGGGGCCACAGGCCTGTGACACAAGGCACTGCATCGCTAGCAAACCAAGTTTGCTAGTCTCTAAGGGGCCACAGGTCTCTGACACAAGGCACTGCATCTCTAGCAAACCAAGTTTGCTAGTCTCTAAGGGGCCACAGGTCTCTGACACAAGGCACTGCATCTCTAGCAAACCAAGTTTGCTAGTCTCTAAGGGGCCACAGGTCTCTGACACAAGGCACTGCATCTCTAGCAAACCAAGTTTGCTAGTCTCTAAGGGGCCACAGGTCTCTGACACAAGACACTGCATCGCTAGCAAACCAAGTTTGCTAGTCTCTAAGGGGCCACAGGTCTGACACCAGGCACTGCATCTCTAGCAAACCAGGTTTGCTAGTCTCTAAGGGGCCACAGGCCTGACACCAGGCACTGCATCTCTAGCAAACCAGGTTTGCTAGTCTCTAAGGGGCCACAGGCCTGACACCAGGCACTGCATCTCTAGCAAACCAGGTTTGCTAGTCTCTAAGGGGCCACAGGCCTGACACCAGGCACTGCATCTCTAGCAAACCAGGTTTGCTAGTCTCTAAGGGGTCACAGGCCTGACACCAGGCACTGCATCTCTAGCAAACCAGGTTTGCTAGTCTCTAAGGGGCCACAGGCCTGACACAAGGCACTGTATCGCTAGCAAACCAAGTTTGCTAGTCTCTAAGGGGCCACAGGTCTCTGACACCAGGCACTGCATCGCTAGCAAACCAAGTTTGCTAGTCTCTAAGGGGCCACAGGTCTCTGACACCAGGCACTGCATCGCTAGCAAACCAGGTTTGCTAGTCTCTAAGGGGCCACAGGTCTCTGACACCAGGCACTGCATCTCTAGCAAACCAAGTTTGCTAGTCTCTAAGGGGCCACAGGCCTGACACCAGGCACTGCATCTCTAGCAAACCAGGTTTGCTAGTCTCTAAGGGGCCACAGGCCTGACACAAGGCACTGCATCTCTAGCAAACCAGGTTTGCTAGTCTCTAAGGGGCCACAGGCCTCTGACACAAGGCACTGCATCGCTAGCAAACCAGGTTTGCTAGTCTCTAAGGGGCCACAGGTCTCTGACACAAGGCACTGCATCGCTAGCAAACCAAGTTTGCTAGTCTCTAAGGGGCCACAGGTCTCTGACACAAGGCACTGCATCGCTAGCAAACCAAGTTTGCTAGTCTCTAAGGGGCCACAGGTCTCTGACACAAGGCACTGCATCTCTAGCAAACCAGGTTTGCTAGTCTCTAAGGGGCCACAGGTCTCTGACACTAGGCACTGCATCTCTAGCAAACCAAGTTTGCTAGTCTCTAAGGGGCCACAGGTCTCTGACACTAGGCACTGCATCTCTAGCAAACCAAGTTTGCTAGTCTCTAAGGGGCCACAGGTCTCTGACACAAGGCACTGCATCTCTAGCAAACCAAGTTTGCTAGTCTCTAAGGGGCCACAGGTCTCTGACACTAGGCACTGCATCTCTAGCAAACCAAGTTTGCTAGTCTCTAAGGGGCCACAGGTCTCTGACACAAGGCACTGCATCTCTAGCAAACCAAGTTTGCTAGTCTCTAAGGGGCCACAGGTCTCTGACACAAGGCACTGCATCGCTAGCAAACCAGGTTTGCTAGTCTCTAAGGCGCCACAGGCCTGTGACACAAGGCACTGCATAGCTAGCAAACCAAGTTTGCTAGTCTCTAAGGGGCCACAGGCCTGTGACACAAGGCACTGCATCGCTAGCAAACCAAGTTTGCTAGTCTCTAAGGGGCCACAGGTCTCTGACACAAGGCACTGCATCGCTAGCAAACCAAGTTTGCTAGTCTCTAAGGGGCCACAGGTCTCTGACACAAGGCACTGCATCGCTAGCAAACCAAGTTTGCTAGTCTCTAAGGGGCCACAGGTCTCTGACACAAGGCACTGCATCGCTAGCAAACCAGGTTTGCTAGTCTCTAAGGGGCCACAGGCCTGTGACACAAGGCACTGCATCGCTAGCAAACCAGGTTTGCTAGTCTCTAAGGGGCCACAGGTCTCTGACACAAGGCACTGCATCGCTAGCAAACCAGGTTTGCTAGTCTCTAAGGGGCCACAGGCCTCTGACACAAGGCACTGCATCGCTAGCAAACCAAGTTTGCTAGTCTCTAAGGGGCCACAGGCCTGTGACACAAGGCACTGCATCGCTAGCAAACCAAGTTTGCTAGTCTCTAAGGGGCCACAGGTCTCTGACACAAGGCACTGCATCTCTAGCAAACCAAGTTTGCTAGTCTCTAAGGGGCCACAGGTCTCTGACACAAGGCACTGCATCTCTAGCAAACCAAGTTTGCTAGTCTCTAAGGGGCCACAGGTCTCTGACACAAGGCACTGCATCTCTAGCAAACCAAGTTTGCTAGTCTCTAAGGGGCCACAGGTCTCTGACACAAGGCACTGCATCTCTAGCAAACCAAGTTTGCTAGTCTCTAAGGGGCCACAGGTCTCTGACACAAGGCACTGCATCTATAGCAAACCAGGTTTGCTCGTCTCTAAGGGGCCACAGGCCTGACACCAGGCACTGCATCTCTAGCAAACCAGGTTTGCTAGTCTCTAAGGGGCCACAGGCCTGACACCAGGCACTGCATCTCTAGCAAACCAGGTTTGCTAGTCTCTAAGGGGCCACAGGCCTGACACCAGGCACTGCATCTCTAGCAAACCAGGTTTGCTAGTCTCTAAGGGGCCACAGGCCTGACACAAGGCACTGCATCGCTAGAAAACCAAGTTTGCTAGTCTCTAAGGGGCCACAGGTCTCTGACCCCAGGCACTGCATCGCTAGAAAACCAAGTTTGCTAGTCTCTAAGGGGCCACAGGTCTCTGACCCCAGGCACTGCATCTCTAGCAAACCAGGTTTGCTAGTCTCTAAGGGGCCACAGGCCTGACACCAGGCACTGCATCTCTAGCAAACCAGGTTTGCTAGTCTCTAAGGGGCCACAGGCCTGACACCAGGCACTGCATCTCTAGCAAACCAGGTTTGCTAGTCTCTAAGGGGCCACAGGCGTCTGACACCAGGCACTGCATCTCTAGCAAACCAAGTTTGCTAGTCTCTAAGGGGCCACAGGCCTGACACCATGCACTGCATCTCTAGCAAACCAGGTTTGCTAGTCTCTAAGGGGCCACAGGTCTGTGACACAAGGCACTGCATCTCTAGCAAACCAGGTTTGCTAGTCTCTAAGGGGCCACAGGTCTGTGACACAAGGCACTGCATCTCTAGCAAACCAGGTTTGCTAGTCTCTAAGGGGCCACAGGCCTGTGACACAAGGCACTGCATCGCTAGCAAACCAAGTTTGCTAGTCTCTAAGGGGCCACAGGCCTGTGACACAAGGCACTGCATCGCTAGCAAACCAAGTTTGCTAGTCTCTAAGGGGCCACAGGCCTGTGACACAAGGCACTGCATCGCTAGCAAACCAAGTTTGCTAGTCTCTAAGGGGCCACAGGCCTGTGACACAAGGCACTGCATCGCTAGCAAACCAAGTTTGCTAGTCTCTAAGGGGCCACAGGTCTCTGACACAAGGCACTGCATCGCTAGCAAACCAAGTTTGCTAGTCTCTAAGGGGCCACAGGTCTCTGACACAAGGCACTGCATCGCTAGCAAACCAGGTTTGCTAGTCTCTAAGGGGCCACAGGCCTGTGACACAAGGCACTGCATCGCTAGCAAACCAGGTTTGCTAGTCTCTAAGGGGCCACAGGTCTCTGACACAAGGCACTGCATCGCTAGCAAACCAGGTTTGCTAGTCTCTAAGGGGCCACAGGCCTCTGACAGAAGGCACTGCATCGCTAGCAAACCAAGTTTGCTAGTCTCTAAGGGGCCACAGGCCTGTGACACAAGGCACTGCATCGCTAGCAAACCAAGTTTGCTAGTCTCTAAGGAGCCACAGGTCTCTGACACAAGGCACTGCATCTCTAGCAAACCAAGTTTGCTAGTCTCTAAGGGGCCACAGGTCTCTGACACAAGGCACTGCATCTCTAGCAAACCAAGTTTGCTAGTCTCTAAGGGGCCACAGGTCTCTGACACAAGGCACTGCATCTCTAGCAAACCAAGTTTGCTTGTCTCTAAGGGGCCACAGGTCTCTGACACAAGGCACTGCATCTCTAGCAAACCAAGTTTGCTAGTCTCTAAAGGGCCACAGGTCTCTGACACAAGGCACTGCATCGCTAGCAAACCAAGTTTGCTAGTCTCTAAGGGGCCACAGGTCTGACACCAGGCACTGCATCTCTAGCAAACCAGGTTTGCTAGTCTCTAAGGGGCCACAGGCCTGACACCAGGCACTGCATCTCTAGCAAACCAGGTTTGCTAGTCTCTAAGGGGCCACAGGCCTGACACCAGGCACTGCATCTCTAGCAAACCAGGTTTGCTAGTCTCTAAGGGGCCACAGGCCTGACACCAGGCACTGCATCGCTAGCAAACCAAGTTTGCTAGTCTCTAAGGGGCCACAGGCCTGACACAAGGCACTGCATCGCTAGCAAACCAAGTTTGCTAGTCTCTAAGGGGCCACAGGTCTCTGACACAAGGCACTGCATCTCTAGCAAACCAAGTTTGCTAGTCTCTAAGGGGCCACAGGTCTCTGACACCAGGCACTGCATCGCTAGCAAACCAGGTTTGCTAGTCTCTAAGGGCTACAGGTCTCTGACACCAGGCACTGCATCTCTAGCAAACCAAGTTTGCTAGTCTCTAAGGGGCAACAGGCCTGACACCAGGCACTGCATCGCTAGCAAACCAGGTTTGCTAGTCTCTAAGGGGCCACAGGCCTGACACCAGGCACTGCATCTCTAGCAAACCAGGTTTGCTAGTCTCTAAGGGGCCACAGGCCTCTGACACCAGGCACTGCATCTCTAGCAAACCAGGTTTGCTAGTCTCTAAGGGGCCACAGGTCTCTGACACCAGGCACTGCATCTCTAGCAAACCAGGTTTGCTAGTCTCTAAGGGGCCACAGGCCTCTGACACAAGGCACTGCATCGCTAGCAAACCAAGTTTGCTAGTCTCTAAGGGGCCACAGGACTCTGACACCAGGCACTGCATCGCTAGCAAACCAAGTTTGCTAGTCTCTAAGGGGCCACAGGTCTCTGACACCAGGCACTGCATCGCTAGCAAACCAGGTTTGCTAGTCTCTAAGGGGCCACAGGCCTGACACCAGGCACTGCATCTCTAGCAAACCAGGTTTGCTAGTCTCTAAGGGGCCACAGGCCTCTGACACCAGGCACTGCATCGCTAGCAAACCAGGTTTGCTAGTCTCTAAGGGGCCACAGGTCTCTGACACAAGGCACTGCATCGCTAGCAAACCAAGTTTGCTAGTCTCTAAGGGGCCACAGGTCTCTGACACAAGGCACTGCATCGCTAGCAAACCAAGTTTGCTAGTCTCTAAGGGGCCACAGGTCTCTGACACAAGGCACTGCATCGCTAGCAAACCAAGTTTGCTAGTCTCTAAGGGGCCACAGGTCTCTGACACAAGGCACTGCATCGCTAGCAAACCAATTTTGCTAGTCTCTAAGGGGCCACAGGTCTCTGACACAAGGCACTGCATCGCTAGCAAACCAAGTTTGCTAGTCTCTAAGGGGCCACAGGTCTCTGACACAAGGCACTGCATCGCTAGCAAACCAGGTTTGCTAGTCTCTAAGGGGCCACAGGCCTGACACCAGGCACTGCATCGCTAGCAAACCAGGTTTGCTAGTCTCTAAGGGGCCACAGGCCTGACACCAGCACTGCATCACTAGCAAACCAGGTTTGCTAGTCTCTAAGGGGCCACAGGCCTGACACCAGGCACTGCATCTCTAGCAAACCAGTTTTGCTAGTCTCTAAGGGGCCACAGGCCTCTGACACCAGGCACTGCATCTCTAGCAAACCAGGTTTGCTAGTCTCTAAGGGGCCACAGGCCTCTGACACCAGGCACTGCATCTCTAGCAAACCAGGTTTGCTAGTCTCTAAGGGGCCACAGGCCTCTGACACCAGGCACTGCATCTCTAGCAAACCACGTTTGCTAGTCTCTAAGGGGCCACAGGTCTCTGACACAAGGCACTGCATCTCTAGCAAACCAAGTTTGCTTGTCTCTAAGGGGCCACAGGTCTCTGACACAAGGCACTGCATCTCTAGCAAACCAGGTTTGCTAGTCTCTAAGGGGCCACAGGTCTCTGACACTAGGCACTGCATCTCTAGCAAACCAAGTTTGCTAGTCTCTAAGGGGCCACAGGTCTCTGACACTAGGCACTGCATCTCTAGCAAACCAAGTTTGCTAGTCTCTAAGGGGCCACAGGTCTCTGACACAAGGCACTGCATCTCTAGCAAACCAAGTTTGCTAGTCTCTAAGGGGCCACAGGTCTCTGACACAAGGCACTGCATCTCTAGCAAACCAGGTTTGCTAGTCTCTAAGGGGCCACAGGTCTCTGACACAAGGCACTGCATCTCTAGCAAACCAAGTTTGATAGTCTCTAAGGGGCCACAGGTCTGTGACACAAGGCACTGCATCGCTAGCAAACCAGGTTTGCTAGTCTCTAAGGGGCCACAGGTCTCTGACACAAGGCACTGCATCGCTAGCAAACCAGGTTTGCTAGTCTCTAAGGGGCCACAGGCCTGTGACACAAGGCACTACATCGCTAGCAAACCAGGTTTGCTAGTCTCTAAGGGGCCACAGGCCTGTGACACAAGGCACTGCATCGCTAGCAAACCAAGTTTGCTAGTCTCTAAGGGGCCACAGGTCTGTGACACAAGGCACTGCATCTCTAGCAAACCAGGTTTGCTAGTCTCTAAGGGGCCACAGGCCTGTGACACAAGGCACTGCATCTCTAGCAAACCAAGTTTGCTAGTCTCTAAGGGGCCACAGGTCTCTGACACAAGGCACTGCATCTCTAGCAAACCAGGTTTGCTAGTCTCTAAGGGGCCACAGGTCTCTGACACAAGGCACTGCATCTCTAGCAAACCAAGTTTGCTAGTCTCTAAGGGGCCACAGGTCTGTGACACAAGGCACTGCATCGCTAGCAAACCAGGTTTGCTAGTCTCTAAGGGGCCACAGGCCTGTGACACAAGGCACTGCATCGCTAGCAAACCAAGTTTGCTAGTCTCTAAGGGGCCACAGGCCTGTGACACAAGGCACTGCATCGCTAGCAAACCAAGTTTGCTAGTCTCTAAGGGGCCACAGGTCTCTGACACAAGGCACTGCATCGCTAGCAAACCAAGTTTGCTAGTCTCTAAGGGGCCACAGGTCTCTGACACAAGGCACTGCATCGCTAGCAAACAAAGTTTGCTAGTCTCTAAGGGGCCACAGGCCTGTGACACAAGGCACTGCATCGCTAGCAAACCAGGTTTGCTAGTCTCTAAGGGGCCACAGGTCTCTGACACAAGGCACTGCATCGCTAGCAAACCAGGTTTGCTAGTCTCTAAGGGGCCACAGGCCTCTGACACAAGGCACTGCATCGCTAGCAAACCAAGTTTGCTAGTCTCTAAGGGGCCACAGGCCTGTGACACAAGGCACTGCATCGCTAGCAAACCAAGTTTGCTAGTCTCTAAGGGGCCACAGGTCTCTGACACAAGGCACTGCATCTCTAGCAAACCAAGTTTGCTAGTCTCTAAGGGGCCACAGGTCTCTGGCACAAGGCACTGCATCTCTAGCAAACCAAGTTTGCTAGTCTCTAAGGGGCCACAGGTCTCTGACACAAGGCACTGCATCTCTAGCAAACCAAGTTTGCTAGTCTCTAAGGGGCCACAGGTCTCTGACACCAGGCACTGCATCTCTAGCAAACCAAGTTTGCTAGTCTCTAAGGGGCCACAGGTCTCTGACACAAGGCACTGCATCTCTAGCAAACCAGGTTTGCTAGTCTCTAAGGGGCCACAGGTCTCTGACACAAGGCACTGCATCTCTAGCAAACCAAGTTTGCTAGTCTCTAAGGGGCCACAGGTCTGTGACACAAGGCACTGCATCTCTAGCAAACCAGGTTTGCTAGTCTCTAAGGGGCCACAGGTCTCTGACACAAGGCACTGCATCGCTAGCAAACCAGGTTTGCTAGTCTCTAAGGGGCCACAGGCCTGTGACACAAGGCACTGCATCGCTAGCAAACCAAGTTTGCTAGTCTCTAAGGGGCCACAGGCCTGTGACACAAGGCACTGCATCGCTAGCAAACCAAGTTTGCTAGTCTCTAAGGGGCCACAGGTCTCTGACACAAGGCACTGCATCGCTAGCAAACCAAGTTTGCTAGTCTCTAAGGGGCCACAGGTCTCTGACACAAGGCACTGCATCGCTAGCAAACCAAGTTTGCTAGTCTCTAAGGGGCCACAGGCCTGTGACACAAGGCACTGCATCGCTAGCAAACCAGGTTTGCTAGTCTCTAAGGGGCCACAGGTCTCTGACACAAGGCACTGCATCGCTAGCAAACCAGGTTTGCTAGTCTCTAAGGGGCGACAGGCCTGTGACACAAGGCACTGCATCGCTAGCAAACCAAGTTTGCTAGTCTCTAAGGGGCGACAGGCCTGTGACACAAGGCACTGCATCGCTAGCAAACCAAGTTTGCTAGTCTCTAAGGGGCCACAGGTCTCTGACACAAGGCACTGCATCTCTAGCAAACCAAGTTTGCTAGTCTCTAAGGGGCCACAGGTCTCTGGCACAAGGCACTGCATCTCTAGCAAACCAAGTTTGCTAGTCTCTAAGGGGCCACAGGTCTCTGACACAAGGCACTGCATCTCTAGCAAACCAAGTTTGCTAGTCTCTAAGGGGCCACAGGTCTCTGACACCAGGCACTGCATCTCTAGCAAACCAAGTTTGCTAGTCTCTAAGGGGCCACAGGTCTCTGACACAAGGCACTGCATCGCTAGCAAACCAAGTTTGCTAGTCTCTAAGGGGCCACAGGCCTGACACCAGGCACTGCATCTCTAGCAAACCAGGTTTGCTAGTCTCTAAGGGGCCACAGGCCTGACACCAGGCACTGCATCTCTAGCAAACCAGGTTTGCTAGTCTCTAAGGGGCCACAGGCCTGACACCAGGCACTGCATCTCTAGCAAACCAGGTTTGCTAGTCTCTAAGGGGCCACAGGCCTGACACCAGGCACTGCATCTCTAGCAAACCAGGTTTGCTAGTCTCTAAGGGGCCACAGGCCTGACACAAGGCACTGCATCGCTAGCAAACCAAGTTTGCTGATCTCTAAGGGGCCACAGGTCTCTGACACCAGGCACTGCATCGCTAGCAAACCAAGTTTGCTGATCTCTAAGGGGCCACAGGTCTCTGACACCAGGCACTGCATCGCTAGCAAACCAGGTTTGCTAGTCTCTAAGGGGCCACAGGTCTCTGACACCAGGCACTGCATCTCTAGCAAACCAGGTTTGCTAGTCTCTAAGGGGCCACAGGCCTGACACAAGGCACTGCATCTCTAGCAAACCAGGTTTGCTAGTCTCTAAGGGGCCACAGGCCTCTGACACAAGGCACTGCATCGCTAGCAAACCAGGTTTGCTAGTCTCTAAGGGGCCACAGGTCTCTGACACAAGGCACTGCATCGCTAGCAAACCAAGTTTGCTAGTCTCTAAGGGGCCACAGGTCTCTGACACAAGGCACTGCATCGCTAGCAAACCAAGTTTGCTAGTCTCTAAGGGGCCACAGGTCTCTGACACAAGGCACTGCATCGCTAGCAAACCAAGTTTGCTAGTCTCTAAGGGGCCACAGGTCTCTGACACATGGCACTGCATCGCTAGCAAACCAGGTTTGCTAGTCTCTAAGGGGCCACAGGCCTGACACCAGGCACTGCATCGCTAGCAAACCAGGTTTGCTAGTCTCTAAGGGGCCACAGGCCTGACACCAGGCACTGCATCGCTAGCAAACCAGGTTTGCTAGTCTCTAAGGGGCCACAGGCCTGACACCAGGCACTGCATCTCTAGCAAACCAGGTTTGCTAGTCTCTAAGGGGCCACAGGCCTCTGACACCAGGCACTGCATCTCTAGCAAACCAGGTTTGCTAGTCTCTAAGGGGCCACAGGCCTCTGACACCAGGCACTGCATCTCTAGCAAACCAGGTTTGCTAGTCTCTAAGGGGCCACAGGCCTCTGACACCAGGCACTGCATCTCTAGCAAACCAAGTTTGCTAGTCTCTAAGGGGCCACAGGCCTCTGACACCAGGCACTGCATCTCTAGCAAACCAAGTTTGCTAGTCTCTAAGGGGCCACAGGTCTCTGACACCAGGCACTGCATCTCTAGCAAACCAGGTTTGCTAGTCTCTAAGGGGCCACAGGTCTCTGACACCAGGCACTGCATCTCTAGCAAACCAAGTTTGCTAGTCTCTAAGGGGCCACAGGTCTCTGACACAAGGCACTGCATCGCTAGCAAACCAAGTTTGCTAGTCTCTAAGGGGCCACAGGTCTCTGACACAAGGCACTGCATCGCTAGCAAACCAAGTTTGCTAGTCTCTAAGGGGCCACAGGTCTCTGACACAAGGCACTGCATCGCTAGCAAACCAGGTTTGCTAGTCTCTAAGGGGCCACAGGCCTGACACCAGGCACTGCATCGCTAGCAAACCAGGTTTGCTAGTCTCTAAGGGGCCACAGGCCTGACACCAGGCACTGCATCGCTAGCAAACCAGGTTTGCTAGTCTCTAAGGGGCCACAGGCCTGACACCAGGCACTGCATCTCTAGCAAACCAGGTTTGCTAGTCTCTAAGGGGCCACAGGCCTCTGACACCAGGGACTGCATCTCTAGCAAACCAGGTTTGCTAGTCTCTAAGGGGCCACAGGCCTCTGACACCAGGCACTGCATCTCTAGCAAACCAAGTTTGCTAGTCTCTAAGGGGCCACAGGCCTCTGACACCAGGCACTGCATCTCTAGCAAACCAAGTTTGCTAGTCTCTAAGGGGCCACAGGTCTCTGACACTAGGCACTGCATCTCTAGCAAACCAAGTTTGCTAGTCTCTAAGGGGCCACAGGTCTCTGACACAAGGCACTGCATCTCTAGCAAACCAAGTTTGCTAGTCTCTAAGGGGCCACAGGTCTCTGACACAAGGCACTGCATCTCTAGCAAACCAGGTTTGCTAGTCTCTAAGGGGCCACAGGTCTCTGACACAAGGCACTGCATCTCTAGCAAACCAAGTTTGATAGTCTCTAAGGGGCCACAGGTCTTTGACACAAGGCACTGCATCGCTAGCAAACCAGGTTTGCTAGTCTCTAAGGGGCCACAGGTCTCTGACACAAGGCACTGCATCGCTAGCAAACCAGGTTTGCTAGTCTCTAAGGGGCCACAGGCCTGACACCAGGCACTGCATCTCTAGCAAACCAGGTTTGCTAGTCTCTAAGGGGCCACAGGCCTGACACCAGGCACTGCATCTCTAGCAAACCAGGTTTGCTAGTCTCTAAGGGGCCACAGGCCTTACACCAGGCACTGCATCTCTAGCAAACCAGGTTTGCTAGTCTCTAAGGGGCCACAGGCCTGACACAAGGCACTGCATCGCTAGCAAACCAAGTTTGCTAGTCTCTAAGGGGCCACAGGTCTCTGACACCAGGCACTGCATCGCTAGCAAACCAAGTTTGCTAGTCTCTAAGGGGCCACAGGTCTCTGACACCAGGCACTGCATCGCTAGCAAACCAGGTTTGCTAGTCTCTAAGGGGCCACAGGTCTCTGACACCAGGCACTGCATCTCTAGCAAACCAAGTTTGCTAGTCTCTAAGGGGCCACAGGCCTGACACCAGGCACTGCATCTCTAGCAAACCAGGTTTGCTAGTCTCTAAGGGGCCACAGGCCTGACACAAGGCACTGCATCTCTAGCAAACCAGGCTTGCTAGTCTCTAAGGGGCCACAGGCCTCTGACACAAGGCACTGCATCGCTAGCAAACCAGGTTTGCTAGTCTCTAAGGGGCCACAGGTCTCTGACACAAGGCACTGCATCGCTAGCAAACCAAGTTTGCTAGTCTCTAAGGGGCCACAGGTCTCTGACACAAGGCACTGCATCGCTAGCAAACCAAGTTTGCTAGTCTCTAAGGGGCCACAGGTCTCTGACACAAGGCACTGCATCGCTAGCAAACCAAGTTTGCTAGTCTCTAAGGGGCCACAGGTCTCTGACACAAGGCACTGCATCGCTAGCAAACCAGGTTTGCTAGTCTCTAAGGGGCCACAGGCCTGACGCCAGGCACTGCATCGCTGGCAAACCAGGTTTGCTAGTCTCTAAGGGGCCACAGGCCTGACACCAGGCACTG
The DNA here is from genome assembly GCF_011386835.1 of Chrysemys picta bellii. Taxonomy (NCBI): domain Eukaryota; kingdom Metazoa; phylum Chordata; order Testudines; family Emydidae; genus Chrysemys; species Chrysemys picta. The sequence continues at coordinate 24,913 of NW_027052817.1, read as the reverse complement.
CATCGCTAGCAAACCAGGTTTGCTAGTCTCTAAGGGGCCACAGGCCTGACACCAGGGACTGCATCTCTAGCAAACCAGGTTTGCTAGTCTCTAAGGGGCCACAGGCCTCTGACACCAGGCACTGCATCTCTAGCAAACCAGGTTTGCTAGTCTCTAAGGGGCCACAGGCCTCTGACACCAGGCACTGCATCTCTAGCAAACCAGGTTTGCTAGTCTCTAAGGGGCCACAGGCCTCTGACACCAGGCACTGCATCTCTAGCAAACCAAGTTTGCTAGTCTCTAAGGGGCCACAGGTCTCTGACACAAGGCACTGCATCTCTAGCAAACCAAGTTTGCTAGTCTCTAAGGGGCCACAGGTCTCTGACACAAGGCACTGCATCTCTAGCAAACCAGGTTTGCTAGTCTCTAAGGGGCCACAGGTCTCTGACACTAGGCACTGCATCTCTAGCAAACCAAGTTTGCTAGTCTCTAAGGGGCCACAGGTCTCTGACACTAGGCACTGCATCTCTAGCAAACCAAGTTTGCTAGTCTCTAAGGGGCCACAGGTCTCTGACACAAGGCACTGCATCTCTAGCAAACCAAGTTTGCTAGTCTCTAAGGGGCCACAGGTCTCTGACACAAGGCACTGCATCTCTAGCAAACCAGGTTTGCTAGTCTCTAAGGGGCCACAGGTCTCTGACAGAAGGCACTGCATCTCTAGCAAACCAAGTTTGATAGTCTCTATTGGGCCACAGGTCTGTGACACAAGGCACTGCATCGCTAGCAAACCAGGTTTGCTAGTCTCTAAGGGGCCACAGGTCTCTGACACAAGGCACTGCATCGCTAGCAAACCAGGTTTGCTAGTCTCTAAGGGGCCACAGGCCTGTGACACAAGGCACTACATCGCTAGCAAACCAGGTTTGCTAGTCTCTAAGGGGCCACAGGCCTGTGACACAAGGCACTGCATCGCTAGCAAACCAAGTTTGCTAGTCTCTAAGGGGCCACAGGTCTCTGACACAAGGCACTGCATCTCTAGCAAACCAGGTTTGCTAGTCTCTAAGGGGCCACAGGCCTGTGACACAAGGCACTGCATCTCTAGCAAACCAAGTTTGCTAGTCTCTAAGGGGCCACAGGTCTCTGACACAAGGCACTGCATCTCTAGCAAACCAGGTTTGCTAGTCTCTAAGGGGCCACAGGTCTCTGACACAAGGCACTGCATCTCTAGCAAACCAAGTTTGCTAGTCTCTAAGGGGCCACAGGTCTGTGACACAAGGCACTGCATCGCTAGCAAACCAGGTTTGCTAGTCTCTAAGGGGCCACAGGTCTCTGACACAAGGCACTGCATCGCTAGCAAACCAAGTTTGCTAGTCTCTAAGGGGCCACAGGCCTGTGACACAAGGCACTTCATCGCTAGCAAACCAAGTTTGCTAGTCTCTAAGGGGCCACAGGTCTCTGACACAAGGCACTGCATCGCTAGCAAACCAAGTTTGCTAGTCTCTAAGGGGCCACAGGTCTCTGACACAAGGCACTGCATCTCTAGCAAACCAAGTTTGCTAGTCTCTAAGGGGCCACAGGTCTCTGACACAAGGCACTGCATCTCTAGCAAACCAAGTTTGCTAGTCTCTAAGGGGCCACAGGTCTCTGACACAAGGCACTGCATCTCTAGCAAACCAAGTTTGCTAGTCTCTAAGGGGCCACAGGTCTCTGACACAAGGCACTGCATCTCTAGCAAACCAAGTTTGCTAGTCTCTAAGGGGCCACAGGTCTCTGACACAAGGCACTGCATCGCTAGCAAACCAGGTTTGCTAGTCTCTAAGGGGCCACAGGTCTCTGACACAAGGCACTGCATCGCTAGCAAACCAGGTTTGCTAGTCTCTAAGGGGCCACAGGCCTGTGACACAAGGCACTGCATCGCTAGCAAACCAAGTTTGCTAGTCTCTAAGGGGCCACAGGCCTGTGACACAAGGCACTGCATCGCTAGCAAACCAGGTTTGCTAGTCTCTAAGGGGCCACAGGCCTGTGACACAAGGCACTGCATCTCTAGCAAACCAGGTTTGCTAGTCTCTAAGGGGCCACAGGCCTGTGACACAAGGCACTGCATCTCTAGCAAACCAAGTTTGCTAGTCTCTAAGGGGCCACAGGTCTGTGACACAAGGCACTGCATCGCTAGCAAACCAGGTTTGCTAGTCTCTAAGGGGCCACCGGTCTCTGACACAAGGCACTGCATCTCTAGCAAACCAAGTTTGCTAGTCTCTAAGGGGCCACAGGTCTGTGACACAAGGCACTGCATCGCTAGCAAACCAGGTTTGCTAGTCTCTAAGGGGCCACAGGTCTCTGACACAAGGCACTGCATCGCTAGCAAACCAAGTTTGCTAGTCTCTAAGGGGCCACAGGCCTGTGACACAAGGCACTGCATCGCTAGCAAACCAAGTTTGCTAGTCTCTAAGGGGCCACAGGTCTCTGACACAAGGCACTGCATCTCTAGCAAACCAAGTTTGCTAGTCTCTAAGGGGCCACAGGTCTCTGACACAAGGCACTGCATCTCTAGCAAACCAAGTTTGCTAGTCTCTAAGGGGCCACAGGTCTCTGACACAAGGCACTGCATCGCTAGCAAACCAAGTTTGCTAGTCTCTAAGGGGCCACAGGTTTCTGACACAAGGCACTGCATCGCTAGCAAACCAGGTTTGCTAGTCTCTAAGGGGCCACAGGTCTGTGACACAAGGCACTGCATCTCTAGCAAACCAAGTTTGCTAGTCTCTAAGGGGCCACAGGTCTCTGACACAAGGCACTGCATCTCTAGCAAACCAGGTTTGCTAGTCTCTAAGGGGCCACAGGTCTGTGACACAAGGCACTGCATCTCTAGCAAACCAGGTTTGCTAGTCTCTAAGGGGCCACAGGTCTCTGACACAAGGCACTGCATCTCTAGCAAACCAAGTTTGCTAGTCTCTAAGGGGCCACAGGTCTCTGACACAAGGCACTGCATCTCTAGCAAACCAAGTTTGCTAGTCTCTAAGGGGCCACAGGTCTCTGACACAAGGCACTGCATCGCTAGCAAACCAAGTTTGCTAGTCTCTAAGGGGCCACAGGCCTGTGACACAAGGCACTGCATCGCTAGCAAACCAAGTTTGCTAGTCTCTAAGGGGCCACAGGCCTGTGACACAAGGCACTGCATCGCTAGCAAACCAAGTTTGCTAGTCTCTAAGGGGCCACAGGCCTGTGACACAAGGCACTGCATCGCTAGGAAACCAAGTTTGCTAGTCTCTAAGGGGCCACAGGTCTCTGACACAAGGCACTGCATCGCTAGCAAACCAAGTTTGCTAGTCTCTAAGGGGCCACAGGTCTCTGACACAAGGCACTGCATCTCTAGCAAACCAAGTTTGCTAGTCTCTAAGGGGCCACAGGTCTCTGACACAAGGCACTGCATCGCTATCAAACCAAGTTTGCTAGTCTCTAAGGGGCCACAGGCCTGTGACACAAGGCACTGCATCGCTAGCAAACCAAGTTTGCTAGTCTCTAAGGGGCCGCAGGCCTGTGACACAAGGCACTGCATCGCTAGCAAACCAAGTTTGCTAGTCTCTAAGGGGCCGCAGGCCTGTGACACAAGGCACTGCATCGCTAGGAAACCAAGTTTGCTAGTCTCTAAGGGGCCACAGGTCTCTGACACAAGGCACTGCATCGCTAGCAAACCAAGTTTGCTAGTCTCTAAGGGGCCACAGGTCTCTGACACAAGGCACTGCATCTCTAGCAAACCAGGTTTGCTAGTCTCTAAGGGGCCACAGGTCTGTGACACAAGGCACTGCATCTCTAGCAAACCAAGTTTGCTAGTCTCTAAGGGGCTACAGGTCTGTGACACAAGGCACTGCATCTCTAGCAAACCAGGTTTGCTAGTCTCTAAGGGGCCACAGGCCTGACACCAGGCACTGCATCTCTAGCAAACCAGGTTTGCTAGTCTCTAAGGGGCCACAGGCCTGACACCAGGCACTGCATCTCTAGCAAACCAGGTTTGCTAGTCTCTAAGGGGCCACAGGCCTGACACCAGGCACTGCATCTCTAGCAAACCAGGTTTGCTAGTCTCTAAGGGGCCACAGGCCTGACACCAGGCACTGCATCTCTAGCAAACCAGGTTTGCTAGTCTCTAAGGGGCCACAGGCCTGACACCAGGCACTGCATCTCTAGCAAACCAGGTTTGCTAGTCTCTAAGGGGCCACAGGCGTCTGACACCAGGCACTGCATCTCTAGCAAACCAGGTTTGCTAGTCTCTAAGGGGCCACAGGCCTGACACCAGGCACTGCATCGCTAGCAAACCAGGTTTGCTAGTCTCTAAGGGGCCACAGGCGTCTGACACCAGGCACTGCATCGCTAGCAAACCAGGTTTGCTAGTCTCTAAGGGGCCACAGGTCTCTGACACAAGGCACTGCATCGCTAGCAAACCAGGTTTGCTAGTCTCTAAGGGGCCACAGGTCTCTGACACAAGGCACTGCATCGCTAGCAAACCAGGTTTGCTAGTCTCTAAGGGGCCACAGGTCTCTGACACAAGGCACTGCATCGCTAGCAAACCAGGTTTGCTAGTCTCTAAGGGGCCACAGGTCTGTGACACAAGGCACTGCATCTCTAGCAAACCAAGTTTGCTAGTCTCTAAGGGGCTACAGGTCTGTGACACAAGGCACTGCATCTCTAGCAAACCAGGTTTGCTAGTCTCTAAGGGGCCACAGGCCTGACACCAGGCACTGCATCTCTAGCAAACCAGGTTTGCTAGTCTCTAAGGGGCCACAGGCCTGACACCAGGCACTGCATCTCTAGCAAACCAGGTTTGCTAGTCTCTAAGGGGCCACAGGCCTGACACCAGGCACTGCATCTCTAGCAAACCAGGTTTGCTAGTCTCTAAGGGGCCACAGGCCTGACACCAGGCACTGCATCTCTAGCAAACCAGGTTTGCTAGTCTCTAAGGGGCCACAGGCCTGACACCAGGCACTGCATCTCTAGCAAACCAGGTTTGCTAGTCTCTAAGGGGCCACAGGCCTGACACCAGGCACTGCATCTCTAGCAAACCAGGTTTGCTAGTCTCTAAGGGGCCACAGGCCTGACACCAGGCACTGCATCTCTAGCAAACCAGGTTTGCTAGTCTCTAAGGGGCCACAGGCCTGACACCAGGCACTGCATCTCTAGCAAACCAGGTTTGCTAGTCTCTAAGGGGCCACAGGCGTCTGACACCAGGCACTGCATCTCTAGCAAACCAGGTTTGCTAGTCTCTAAGGGGCCACAGGCCTGACACCAGGCACTGCATCGCTAGCAAACCAGGTTTGCTAGTCTCTAAGGGGCCACAGGCGTCTGACACCAGGCACTGCATCGCTAGCAAACCAGGTTTGCTAGTCTCTAAGGGGCCACAGGTCTCTGACACAAGGCACTGCATCGCTAGCAAACCAGGTTTGCTAGTCTCTAAGGGGCCACAGGTCTCTGACACAAGGCACTGCATCGCTAGCAAACCAGGTTTGCTAGTCTCTAAGGGGCCACAGGTCTCTGACACAAGGCACTGCATCGCTAGCAAACCAGGTTTGCTAGTCTCTAAGGGGCCACAGGTCTCTGACACAAGGCACTGCATCGCTAGCAAACCAAGTTTGCTAGTCTCTAAGGGGCCACAGGTCTCTGACACAAGGCACTGCATCGCTAGCAAACCAAGTTTGCTAGTCTCTAAGGGGCCACAGGTCTGTGACACAAGGCACTGCATCGCTAGCAAACCAGGTTTGCTAGTCTCTAAGGGGCCACAGGCCTGTGACACAAGGCACTGCATCGCTAGCAAACCAAGTTTGCTAGTCTCTAAGGGGCCACAGGCCTGTGACACAAGGCACTGCATCGCTAGCAAACCAAGTTTGCTAGTCTCTAAGGGGCCACAGGTCTCTGACACAAGGCACTGCATCGCTAGCAAACCAAGTTTGCTAGTCTCTAAGGGGCCACAGGTCTCTGACACAAGGCACTGCATCGCTAGCAAACCAAGTTTGCTAGTCTCTAAGGGGCCACAGGCCTGTGACACAAGGCACTGCATCGCTAGCAAACCAGGTTTGCTAGTCTCTAAGGGGCCACAGGTCTCTGACAGAAGGCACTGCATCGCTAGCAAACCAGGTTTGCTAGTCTCTAAGGGGCCACAGGCCTCTGACACAAGGCACTGCATCGCTAGCAAACCAAGTTTGCTAGTCTCTAAGGGGCCACAGGCCTGTGACACAAGGCACTGCATCGCTAGCAAACCAAGTTTGCTAGTCTCTAAGGGGCCACAGGTCTCTGACACAAGGCACTGCATCTCTAGCAAACCAAGTTTGCTAGTCTCTAAGGGGCCACAGGTCTCTGACACAAGGCACTGCATCTCTAGCAAACCAAGTTTGCTAGTCTCTAAGGGGCCACAGGTCTCTGACACAAGGCACTGCATCTGTAGCAAACCAAGTTTGCTAGTCTCTAAGGGGCCACAGGTCTCTGACACCAGGCACTGCATCGCTAGCAAACCAAGTTTGCTAGTCTCTAAGGGGCCACAGGTCTGACACCAGGCACTGCATCTCTAGCAAACCAGGTTTGCTAGTCTCTAAGGGGCCACAGGCCTGACACCAGGCACTGCATCTCTAGCAAACCAGGTTTGCTAGTCTCTAAGGGGCCACAGGCCTGACACCAGGCACTGCATCTCTAGCAAACCAGGTTTGCTAGTCTCTAAGGGGCCACAGGCCTGACACCAGGCACTGCATCTCTAGCAAACCAGGTTTGCTAGTCTCTAAGGGGCCACAGGCCTGACACCAGGCACTGCATCTCTAGCAAACCAGGTTTGCTAGTCTCTAAGGGGCCACAGGCCTCTGACACCAGGCACTGCATCGCTAGCAAACCAGGTTTGCTAGTCTCTGAGGGGTCACAGGCCTGACACCAGGCACTGCATCTCTAGCAAACCAGGTTTGCTAGTCTCTAAGGGGCCACAGGCCTGACACCAGGCACTGCATCGCTAGCAAACCAAGTTTGCTAGTCTCTAAGGGGCCACAGGTCTCTGACACCAGGCACTGCATCGCTAGCAAACCAGGTTTGCTAGTCTCTAAGGGGCCACAGGTCTCTGACACCAGGCACTGCATCTCTAGCAAACCAAGTTTGCTAGTCTCTAAGGGGCCACAGGCCTGACACCAGGCACTGCATCTCTAGCAAACCAGGTTTGCTAGTCTCTAAGGGGCCACAGGCCTGACACAAGGCACTGCATCGCTAGCAAACCAGGTTTGCTAGTCTCTAAGGGGCCACAGGCCTCTGACACAAGGCACTGCATCGCTAGCAAACCAGGTTTGCTAGTCTCTAAGGGGCCACAGGTCTCTGACACAAGGCACTGCATCGCTAGCAAACCAAGTTTGCTAGTCTCTAAGGGGCCACAGGTCTCTGACACAAGGCACTGCATCGCTAGCAAACCAGGTTTGCTAGTCTCTAAGGGGCCACAGGTCTCTGACACTAGGCACTGCATCTCTAGCAAACCAAGTTTGCTAGTCTCTAAGGGGCCACAGGTCTCTGACACTAGGCACTGCATCTCTAGCAAACCAAGTTTGCTAGTCTCTAAGGGGCCACAGGTCTCTGACACAAGGCACTGCATCTCTAGCAAACCAGGTTTGCTAGTCTCTAAGGGGCCACAGGTCTCTGACACAAGGCACTGCATCTCTAGCAAACCAAGTTTGATAGTCTCTAAGGGGCCACAGGTCTGTGACACAAGGCACTGCATCGCTAGCAAACCAGGTTTGCTAGTCTCTAAGGGGCCACAGGCCTGTGACACAAGGCACTGCATCGCTAGCAAACCAGGTTTGCTAGTCTCTAAGGGGCCACAGGTCTCTGACACAAGGCACTGCATCGCTAGCAAACCAAGTTTGCTAGTCTCTAAGGGGCCACAGGTCTCTGACACAAGGCACTGCATCTCTAGCAAACCAGGTTTGCTAGTCTCTAAGGGGCCACAGGCCTGTGACACAAGGCACTGCATCTCTAGCAAACCAAGTTTGCTAGTCTCTAAGGGGCCACAGGTCTCTGACACAAGGCACTGCATCTCTAGCAAACCAGGTTTGCTAGTCTCTAAGGGGCCACAGCTCTCTGACACAAGGCACTGCATCTCTAGCAAACCAAGTTTGCTAGTCTCTAAGGGGCCACAGGTCTGTGACACAAGGCACTGCATCGCTAGCAAACCAGGTTTGCTAGTCTCTAAGGGGCCACAGGTCTCTGACACAAGGCACTGCATCGCTAGCAAACCTGGTTTGCTAGTCTCTAAGGGGCCACAGGCCTGTGACACAAGGCACTGCATCGCTAGCAAACCAAGTTTCCTAGTCTCTAAGGGGCCACAGGTCTCTGACACAAGGCACTGCATCGCTAGCAAACCAAGTTTGCTAGTCTCTAAGGGGCCACAGGTCTCTGACACAAGGCACTGCATCGCTAGCAAACCAAGTTTGCTAGTCTCTAAGGGGCCACAGGTCTCTGACACAAGGCACTGCATCGCTAGCAAACCAGGTTTGCTAGTCTCTAAGGGGCCACAGGCCTGTGACACAAGGCACTGCATCGCTAGCAAACCAGGTTTGCTAGTCTCTAAGGGGCCACAGGTCTCTCACACAAGGCACTGCATCGCTAGCAAACCAGGTTTGCTAGTCTCTAAGGGGCCACAGGCCTCTGACACAAGGCACTGCATCGCTAGCAAACCAAGTTTGCTAGTCTCTAAGGGGCCACAGGCCTGTGACACAAGGCACTGCATCTCTAGCAAACCAAGTTTGCTAGTCTCTAAGGGGCCACAGGTCTCTGACACAAGGCACTGCATCTCTAGCAAACCAAGTTTGCTAGTCTCTAAGGGGCCACAGGTCTCTGACACAAGGCACTGCATCTCTAGCAAACCAAGTTTGCTAGTCTCTAAGGGGCCACAGGTCTCTGACACAAGGCACTGCATCTCTAGCAAACCAAGTTTGCTAGTCTCTAAGGGGCCACAGGTCTCTGACACAAGGCACTGCATCGCTAGCAAACCAAGTTTGCTAGTCTCTAAGGGGCCACAGGTCTCTGACACAAGGCACTGCATCGCTAGCAAACAAAGTTTGCTAGTCTCTAAGGGGCCACAGGTCTGACACCAGGCACTGCATCTCTAGCAAACCAGGTTTGCTAGTCTCTAAGGGGCCACAGGCCTGACACCAGGCACTGCATCTCTAGCAAACCAGGTTTGCTAGTCTCTAAGGGGCCACAGGTCTCTGACACAAGGCACTGCATCGCTAGCAAACCAGGTTTGCTAGTCTCTAAGGGGCCACAGGTCTCTGACACAAGGCACTGCATCGCTAGCAAACCAGGTTTGCTAGTCTCTAAGGGGCCACAGGTCTCTGACACAAGGCACTGCATCTCTAGCAAACCAGGTTTGCTAGTCTCTAAGAGGCCACAGGTCTCTGACACAAGGCACTGCATCGCTAGCAAACCAGGTTTGCTAGTCTCTAAGGGGCCACAGGTCTCTGACACAAGGCACTGCATCTCTAGCAAACCAGGTTTGCTAGTCTCTAAGAGGCCACAGGTCTCTGACACAAGGCACTGCATCGCTAGCAAACCAGGTTTGCTAGTCTCTAAGGGGCCACAGGTCTCTGACACAAGGCACTGCATCGCTAGCAAACCAAGTTTGCTAGTCTCTAAGGGGCCACAGGTCTCTGACACAAGGCTTGCATCTCTAGCAAACCAAGTTTGCTAGTCTCTAAGGGGCCACAGGTCTCTGACACAAGGCACTGCATCGCTAGCAAACCAAGTTTGCTAGTCTCTAAGGGGCCACAGGTCTCTGACACAAGGCACTGCATCGCTAGCAAACCAAGTTTGCTAGTTTCTAAGGGGCCACAGGTCTCTGACACAAGGCACTGCATCGCTAGCAAACCAAGTTTGCTAGTCTCTAAGGGGCCACAGGTCTCTGACACAAGGCACTGCATCGCTAGCAAACCAAGTTTGCTAGTCTCTAAGGGGCCACAGGTCTCTGAAACAAGGCACTGCATCGCTAGCAAACCAAGTTTGCTAGTCTCTAAGGGGCCACATGTCTCTGACACAAGGCACTGCATCGCTAGCAAACCAAGTTTGCTAGTCTCTAAGGGGCCACAGGTCTCTGACACAAGGCACTGCATCGCTAGCAAACCAAGTTTGCTAGTCTCTAAGGGGCCACAGGTCTCTGACACAAGGCACTGCATCTCTAGCAAACCAAGTTTGCTAGTCTCTAAGGGGCCACAGGCCTGACACCAGGCACTGCATCTCTAGCAAACCAGGTTTGCTAGTCTCTAAGGGGCCACAGGTCTCTGACACCAGGCACTGCATCTCTAGCAAACCGGGTTTGCTAGTCTCTAAGGGGCCACAGGTCTGTGACACCAGGCACTGCATCTCTAGCAAACCGGGTTTGCTAGTCTCTAAGGGGCCACAGGTCTGTGACACAAGGCACTGCATCTCTAGCAAACCAGGTTTGCTAGTCTCTAAGGGGCACAGGTCTGTGACACAAGGCACTGCATCTCTAGCAAACCAGGTTTGCTAGTCTCTAAGGGGCACAGGTCTGTGACACAAGGCACTGCATCTCTAGCAAACCAAGTTTGCTAGTCTCTAAGGGGCCACAGGTCTCTGACACAAGGCACTGCATCGCTAGCAAACCAAGTTTGCTAGTCTCTAAGGGGCCACAGGTCTCTGACACAAGGCACTGCATCTCTAGCAAACCAGGTTTGCTAGTCTCTAAGGGGCCACAGGCCTGTGACACAAGGCACTGCATCGCTAGCAAACCAGGTTTGCTAGTCTCTAAGGGGCCACAGGCCTGTGACACAAGGCACTGCATCGCTAGCAAACCAAGTTTGCTAGTCTCTAAGGGGCCACAGGCCTGTGACACAAGGCACTGCATCGCTAGCAAACCAAGTTCGCTAGTCTCTAAGGGGCCACAGGTCTCTGACACAAGGCACTGCATCTCTAGCAAACCAAGTTTGCTAGTCTCTAAGGGGCCACAGGTCTCTGACACAAGGCACTGCATCGCTAGCAAACCAAGTTTGCTAGTCTCTAAGGGGCCACAGGTCTCTGACACAAGGCACTGCATCGCTAGCAAACCAAGTTTGCTAGTCTCTAAGGGGCCACAGGTCTCTGACACAAGGCACTGCATCGCTAGCAAACCAAGTTTGCTAGTCTCTAAGGGGCCACAGGTCTCTGACACAAGGCACTGCATCGCTAGCAAACCAAGTTTGCTAGTCTCTAAGGGGCCACAGGTCTGTGACACAAGGCACTGCATCGCTAGCAAACCAGGTTTGCTAGTCTCTAAGGGGCCACAGGTCTGTGACACAAGGCACTGCATCTCTAGCAAACCAGGTTTGCTAGTCTCTAAGGGGCCACAGGTCTGTGACACAAGGCACTGCATCTCTAGCAAACCAGGTTTGCTAGTCTCTAAGGGGCCACAGGTCTGTGACACAAGGCACTGCATCTCTAGCAAACCAGGTTTGCTAGTCTCTAAGGGGCCACAGGTCTCTGACACAAGGCACTGCATCTCTAGCAAACCAGGTTTGCTAGTCTCTAAGGGGCCACAGGCCTGTGACACAAGGCACTGCATCGCTAGCAAACCAGGTTTGCTAGTCTCTAAGGGGCCACAGGCCTGTGACACAAGGCACTGCATCGCTAGCAAACCAAGTTTGCTAGTCTCTAAGGGGCCACAGGCCTGTGACACAAGGCACTGCATCGCTAGCAAACCAAGTTTGCTAGTCTCTAAGGGGCCACAGGCCTGTGACACAAGGCACTGCATCGCTAGCAAACCAAGTTTGCTAGTCTCTAAGGGGCCACAGGTCTCTGACACAAGGCACTGCATCGCTAGCAAACCAAGTTTGCTAGTCTCTAAGGGGCCACAGGTCTCTGACACAAGGCACTGCATCGCTAGCAAACCAGGTTTGCTAGTCTCTAAGGGGCCACAGGCCTGTGACACAAGGCACTGCATCGCTAGCAAACCAAGTTTGCTAGTCTCTAAGGGGCCACAGGCCTGTGACACAAGGCACTGCATCGCTAGCAAACCAGGTTTGCTAGTCTCTAAGGGGCCACAGGTCTCTGACACAAGGCACTGCATCGCTAGCAAACCAAGTTTGCTAGTCTCTAAGGGGCCACAGGCCTGTGACACAAGGCACTGCATCGCTAGCAAACCAAATTTGCTAGTCTCTAAGGGGCCACAGGTCTCTGACACAAGGCACTGCATCGCTAGCAAACCAAGTTTGCTAGTCTCTAAGGGGCCACAGGTCTCTGACACAAGGCACTGCATCTCTAGCAAACCAAGTTTGCTAGTCTCTAAGGGGCCACAGGTCTCTGACACAAGGTACTGCATCTCTAGCAAACCAAGTTTGCTAGTCTCTAAGGGGCCACAGGTCTCTGACACAAGGCACTGCATCTGTAGCAAACCAAGTTTGCTAGTCTCTAAGGGGCCACAGGTCTCTGACACCAGGCACTGCATCTCTAGCAAACCAGGTTTGCTAGTCTCTAAGGGGCCACAGGTCTCTGACACCAGGCACTGCATCTCTAGCAAACCAAGTTTGCTAGTCTCTAAGGGGCCACAGGCCTGACACCAGGCACTGCATCTCTAGCAAACCAGGTTTGCTAGTCTCTAAGGGGCCACAGGCCTGACACCAGGCACTGCATCTCTAGCAAACCAGGTTTGCTAGTCTCTAAGGGGCCACAGGCCTGACACCAGGCACTGCATCTCTAGCAAACCAGGTTTGCTAGTCTCTAAGGGGCCACAGGCCTGACACAAGGCACTGCATCGCTAGCAAACCAAGTTTGCTAGTCTCTAAGGGGCCACAGGTCTCTGACACCAGGCACTGCATCGCTAGCAAACCAGGTTTGCTAGCCTCTAAGGGGCCACAGGCCTGACACAAGGCACTGCATCTCTAGCAAACCAAGTTTGCTAGTCTCTAAGGGGCCACAGGCCTGACACAAGGCACTGCATCTCTAGCAAACCAGGTTTGCTAGTCTCTAAGGGGCCACAGGCCTGACACAAGGCACTGCATCGCTAGCAAACCAAGTTTGCTAGTCTCTAAGGGGCCACAGGTCTCTGACACAAGGCACTGCATCGCTAGCAAACCAGGTTTGCTAGTCTCTAAGGGGCCACAGGTCTCTGACACAAGGCACTGCATCGCTAGCAAACCAAGTTTGCTAGTCTCTAAGGGGCCACAGGTCTCTGACACAAGGCACTGCATCGCTAGCAAACCAAGTTTGCTAGTCTCTAAGGGGCCACAGGTCTCTGACACAAGGCACTGCATCTCTAGCAAACCAGGTTTGCTAGTCTCTAAGGGGCCACAGGTCTCTGACACTAGGCACTGCATCTCTAGCAAACCAAGTTTGCTAGTCTCTAAGGGGCCACAGGTCTCTGACACAAGGCACTGCATCTCTAGCAAACCAGGTTTGCTAGTCTCTAAGGGGCCACAGGTCTCTGACACAAGGCACTGCATCTCTAGCAAACCAAGTTTGATAGTCTCTAAGGGGCCACAGGTCTCTGACACAAGGCACTGCATCTCTAGCAAACCAAGTTTGATAGTCTCTAAGGGGCCACAGGTCTGTGACACAAGGCACTGCATCGCTAGCAAACCAGGTTTGCTAGTCTCTAAGGGGCCACAGGTCTGTGACACAAGGCACTGCATCGCTAGCAAACCAGGTTTGCTAGTCTCTAAGGGGCCACAGACCTGTGACACAAGGCACTACATCGCTAGCAAACCAGGTTTGCTAGTCTCTAAGGGGCCACAGGCCTGTGACACAAGGCACTGCATCGCTAGCAAACCAAGTTTGCTAGTCTCTAAGGGGCCACAGGTCTCTGACACAAGGCACTGCATCGCTAGCAAACCAAGTTTGCTAGTCTCTAAGGGGCCACAGGTCTCTGACACAAGGCACTGCATCTCTAGCAAACCAGGTTTGCTAGTCTCTAAGGGGCCACAGGCCTGTGACACAAGGCACTGCATCTCTAGCAAACCAAGTTTGCTAGTCTCTAAGGGGCCACAGGTCTCTGACACAAGGCACTGCATCTCTAGCAAACCAGGTTTGCTAGTCTCTAAGGGGCCACAGGTCTCTGACACAAGGCACTGCATCTCTAGCAAACCAAGTTTGCTAGTCTCTAAGGGGCCACAGGTCTGTGACACAAGGCACTGCATCGCTAGCAAACCAGGTTTGCTAGTCTCTAAGGGGCCACAGGTCTCTGACACAAGGCACTGCATCGCTAGCAAACCAGGTTTGCTAGTCTCTAAGGGGCCACAGGCCTGTGACACAAGGCACTGCATCGCTAGCAAACCAAGTTTGCTAGTCTCTAAGGGGCCACAGGCCTGTGACACAAGGCACTGCATCGCTAGCAAACCAAGTTTGCTAGTCTCTAAGGGGCCACAGGTCTCTGACACAAGGCACTGCATCGCTAGCAAACCAAGTTTGCTAGTCTCTAAGGGGCCACAGGTCTCTGACACAAGGCACTGCATCGCTAGCAAACCAAGTTTGCTAGTCTCTAAGGGGCCACAGGTCTCTGAAACAAGGCACTGCATCGCTAGCAAACCAGGTTTGCTAGTCTCTAAGGGGCCACAGGCCTGTGACACAAGGCACTGCATCGCTAGCAAACCAGGTTTGCTAGTCTCTAAGGGGCCACAGGTCTCTGACACAAGGCACTGCATCGCTAGCAAACCAAGTTTGCTAGTCTCTAAGGGGCCACAGGTCTCTGACACAAGGCACTGCATCGCTAGCAAACCAAGTTTGCTAGTCTCTAAGGGGCCACAGGTCTCTGACACAAGGCACTGCATCTCTAGCAAACCAAGTTTGCTAGTCTCTAAGGGGCCACAGGTCTCTGACACAAGGCACTGCATTGCTAGCAAACCAAGTTTGCTAGTCTCTAAGGGGCCACAGGTCTCTGACACAAGGCACTGCATCTCTAGCAAACCAAGTTTGCTAGTCTCTAAGGGGCCACAGGTCTCTGACACAAGGCACTGCATCTCTAGCAAACCAAGTTTGCTAGTCTCTAAGGGGCCACAGGTCTCTGACACAAGGCACTGCATCTCTAGCAAACCAAGTTTGCTAGTCTCTAAGGGGCCACAGGTCTCTGACACAAGGCACTGCATCTCTAGCAAACCAGGTTTGCTAGTCTCTAAGGGGCCACAGGCCTGACACCAGGCACTGCATCTCTAGCAAACCAGGTTTGCTAGTCTCTAAGGGGCCACAGGCCTGACACCAGGCACTGCATCTCTAGCAAACCAGGTTTGCTAGTCTCTAAGGGGCCACAGGCCTGACACCAGGCACTGCATCTCTAGCAAACCAGGTTTGCTAGTCTCTAAGGGGCCACAGGCCTGACACCAGGCACTGCATCTCTAGCAAACCAGGTTTGCTAGTCTCTAAGGGGCCACAGGCCTGACACAAGGCACTGCATCGCTAGAAAACCAAGTTTGCTAGTCTCTAAGGGGCCACAGGTCTCTGACACCAGGCACTGCATCTCTAGCAAACCAGGTTTGCTAGTCTCTAAGGGGCCACAGGTCTCTGACACAAGGCACTGCATCGCTAGCAAACCAGGTTTGCTAGTCTCTAAGGGGCCACAGGTCTCTGACACAAGGCACTGCATCTCTAGCAAACCAGGTTTGCTAGTCTCTAAGAGGCCACAGGTCTCTGACACAAGGCACTGCATCTCTAGCAAACCAGGTTTGCTAGTCTCTAAGAGGCCACAGGTCTCTGACACAAGGCACTGCATCTCTAGCAAACCAAGTTTGCTAGTCTCTAAGGGGCCACAGGTCTCTGACACAAGGCACTGCATCTCTAGCAAACCAAGTTTGCTAGTCTCTAAGGGGCCACAGGTCTCTGACACAAGGCACTGCATCGCTAGCAAACCAAGTTTGCTAGTCTCTAAGGGGCCACAGGTCTCTGACACAAGGCACTGCATCGCTAGCAAACCAAGTTTGCTAGTCTCTAAGGGGCCACAGGTCTCTGACACAAGGCACTGCATCGCTAGCAAACCAAGTTTGCTAGTCTCTAAGGGGCCACAGGTCTCTGACACAAGGCACTGCATCGCTAGCAAACCAAGTTTGCTAGTCTCTAAGGGGCCACAGGTCTCTGACACAAGGCACTGCATCGCTAGCAAACCAAGTTTGCTAGTCTCTAAGGGGCCACAGGTCTCTGACACAAGGCACTGCATCGCTAGCAAACCAAGTTTGCTAGTCTCTAAGGGGCCACAGGTCTCTGAAACAAGGCACTGCATCGCTAGCAAACCAAGTTTGCTAGTCTCTAAGGGGCCACAGGTCTCTGACACAAGGCACTGCATCGCTAGCAAACCAGGTTTGCTAGTCTCTAAGGGGCGACAGGTCTCTGACACAAGGCACTGCATCTCTAGCAAACCAAGTTTGCTAGTCTCTAAGGGGCCACAGGTCTCTGACACAAGGCACTGCATCTCTAGCAAACCAAGTTTGCTAGTCTCTAAGGGGCCACAGGTCTCTGACACAAGGCACTGCATCGCTAGCAAACCAAGTTTGCTAGTCTCTAAGGGGCCACAGGTCTCTGACACAAGGCTCTGCATCTCTAGCAAACCAAGTTTGCTAGTCTCTAAGGGGCCACAGGTCTCTGACACAAGGCACTGCATCTCTAGCAAACCAGGTTTGCTAGTCTCTAAGGGGCCACAGGTCTCTGACACAAGGCACTGCATCTCTAGCAAACCAGGTTTGCTAGTCTCTAAGGGGCCACAGGTCTGTGACACAAGGCACTGCATCTCTAGCAAACCAGGTTTGCTAGTCTCTAAGGGGCCACAGGTCTGACACCAGGCACTGCATCTCTAGCAAACCAGGTTTGCTAGTCTCTAAGGGGCCACAGGTCTCTGACACCAGGCACTGCATCTCTAGCAAACCAGGTTTGCTAGTCTCTAAGGGGCCACAGGTCTCTGACACCAGGCACTGCATCTCTAGCAAACCAAGTTTGCTAGTCTCTAAGGGGCCACAGGTCTCTGACACAAGACACTGCATCGCTAGCAAACCAAGTTTGCTAGTCTCTAAGGGGCCACAGGTCTCTGACACAAGGCACTGCATCGCTAGCAAACCAAGTTTGCTAGTCTCTAAGGGGCCACAGGTCTGTGACACAAGGCACTGCATCTCTAGCAAACCAAGTTTGCTAGTCTCTAAGGGGCCACAGGTCTCTGACACCATGCACTGCATCTCTAGCAAACCAGGTTTGCTAGTCTCTAAGGGACACAGGCCTGACACCAGGCACTGCATCTCTAGCAAACCAGGTTTGCTAGTCTCTAAGGGGCCACAGGCCTGACACCAGGCACTGCATCTCTAGCAAACCAAGTTTGCTAGTCTCTAAGGGGCCACAGGCCTCTGACACAAGGCACTGCATCGCCAGCAAACCAAGTTTGCTAGTCTCTAAGGGGCCACAGGTCTCTGACACAAGGCACTGCATCGCTAGCAAACCAAGTTTGCTAGTCTCTAAGGGGCCACAGGTCTCTGACACAAGGCACTGCATCGCTAGCAAACCAAGTTTGCTAGTCTCTAAGGGGCCACAGGTCTCTGACACAAGGCACTGCATCGCTAGCAAACCAAGTTTGCTAGTCTCTAAGGGGCCACAGGTCTCTGACAAAAGGCACTGCATCGCTAGCAAACCAAGTTTGCTAGTCTCTAAGGGGCCACAGGTCTCTGACACAAGGCACTGCATCTCTAGCAAACCAAGTTTGCTAGTCTCTAAGGGGCCACAGGTCTCTGACACAAGGCACTGCATCGCTAGCAAACCAGGTTTGCTAGTCTCTAAGGGGCCACAGGTCTGTGACACAAGGCACTGCATCTCTAGCAAACCAGGTTTGCTAGTCTCTAAGGGGCCACAGGCCTGTGACACAAGGCACTGCATCGCTAGCAAACCAAGTTTGCTAGTCTCTAAGGGGCCACAGGTCTCTGACACAAGGCACTGCATCGCTAGCAAACCAAGTTTGCTAGTCTCTAAGGGGCCACAGGCCTGTGACACAAGGCACTGCATCGCTAGCAAACCAGGTTTGCTAGTCTCTAAGGGGCCACAGGCCTGTGACACAAGGCACTGCATCGCTAGCAAACCAAGTTTGCTAGTCTCTAAGGGGCCACAGGCCTGTGACACAAGGCACTGCATCGCTAGCAAACCAAGTTTGCTAGTCTCTAAGGGGCCACAGGTCTCTGACACAAGGCACTGCATCTCTAGCAAACCAAGTTTGCTAGTCTCTAAGGGGCCACAGGTCTCTGACACAAGGCACTGCATCTCTAGCAAACCAAGTTTGCTAGTCTCTAAGGGGCCACAGGTCTCTGACACAAGGCACTGCATCTCTAGCAAACCAAGTTTGCTAGTCTCTAAGGGGCCACAGGTCTCTGACACAAGGCACTGCATCGCTAGCAAACCAAGTTTGCTAGTCTCTAAGGGGCCACAGGTCTGACACCAGGCACTGCATCTCTAGCAAACCAGGTTTGCTAGTCTCTAAGGGGCCACAGGCCTGACACCAGGCACTGCATCTCTAGCAAACCAGGTTTGCTAGTCTCTAAGGGGCCACAGGCCTGACACCAGGCACTGCATCTCTAGCAAACCAGGTTTGCTAGTCTCTAAGGGGCCACAGGCCTGACACCAGGCACTGCATCTCTAGCAAACCAGGTTTGCTAGTCTCTAAGGGGCCACAGGCCTGACACCAGGCACTGCATCTCTAGCAAACCAGGTTTGCTAGTCTCTAAGGGGCCACAGGCCTGACACAAGGCACTGCATCACTAGCAAACCAAGTTTGCTAGTCTCTAAGGGGCCACAGGTCTCTGATACCAGGCACTGCATCGCTAGCAAACCAAGTTTGCTAGTCTCTAAGGGGCCACAGGTCTCTGACACCAGGCACTGCATCGCTAGCAAACCAGGTTTGCTAGTCTCTAAGGGCCACAGGTCTCTGACACCAGGCACTGCATCTCTAGCAAACCAAGTTTGCTAGTCTCTAAGGGGCCACAGGCCTGACACCAGGCACTGCATCTCTAGCAAACCAGGTTTGCTAGTGTCTAAGGGGCCACAGGCCTGACACAAGGCACTGCATCTCTAGCAAACCAGGTTTGCTAGTCTCTAAGGGGCCAGAGGCCTCTGACACAAGGCACTGCATCGCTAGCAAACCAGGTTTGCTAGTCTCTAAGGGGCCACAGGTCTCTGACACAAGGCACTGCATCGCTAGCAAACCAAGTTTGCTAGTCTCTAAGGGGCCACAGGTCTCTGACACCAGGCACTGCATCTCTAGCAAACCGGGTTTGCTAGTCTCTAAGGGGCCACAGGTCTGTGACACCAGGCACTGCATCTCTAGCAAACCGGGTTTGCTAGTCTCTAAGGGGCCACAGGTCTGTGAGGGCCACAGGTCTGTGACACAAGGCACTGCATCTCTAGCAAACCAGGTTTGCTAGTCTCTAAGGGGCCACAGGTCTGTGACACAAGGCACTGCATCTCTAGCAAACCAGGTTTGCTAGTCTCTAAGGGGCCACAGGCCTGTGACACAAGGCACTGCATCGCTAGCAAACCAAGTTTGCTAGTCTCTAAGGGGCCACAGGTCTCTGACACAAGGCACTGCATGGCTAGCAAACCAAGTTTGCTAGTCTCTAAGGGGCCACAGGCCTGTGACACAAGGCACTGCATCGCTAGCAAACCAGGTTTGCTAGTCTCTAAGGGGCCACAGGCCTGTGACACAAGGCACTGCATCGCTAGCAAACCAAGTTTGCTAGTCTCTAAGGGGCCACAGGCCTGTGACACAAGGCACTGCATCGCTAGCAAACCAAGTTTGCTAGTCTCTAAGGGGCCACAGGTCTCTGACACAAGGCACTGCATCTCTAGCAAACCAAGTTTGCTAGTCTCTAAGGGGCCACAGGTCTCTGACACAAGGCACTGCATCTCTAGCAAACCAAGTTTGCTAGTCTCTAAGGGGCCACAGGTCTCTGACACAAGGCACTGCATCTCTAGCAAACCAAGTTTGCTAGTCTCTAAGGGGCCACAGGTCTCTGACACAAGGCACTGCATCTCTAGCAAACCAAGTTTGCTAGTCTCTAAGGGGCCACAGGTCTCTGACACAAGGCACTGCATCGCTAGCAAACCAAGTTTGCTAGTCTCTAAGGGGCCACAGGTCTGACACCAGGCACTGCATCTCTAGCAAACCAGGTTTGCTAGTCTCTAAGGGGCCACAGGCCTGACACCAGGCACTGCATCTCTAGCAAACCAGGTTTGCTAGTCTCTAAGGGGCCACAGGCCTGACACCAGGCACTGCATCTCTAGCAAACCAGGTTTGCTAGTCTCTAAGGGGCCACAGGCCTGACACCAGGCACTGCATCTCTAGCAAACCAGGTTTGCTAGTCTCTAAGGGGCCACAGGCCTGACACCAGGCACTGCATCTCTAGCAAACCAGGTTTGCTAGTCTCTAAGGGGCCACAGGCCTGACACAAGGCACTGCATCGCTAGCAAACCAAGTTTGCTAGTCTCTAAGGGGCCACAGGTCTCTGACACCAGGCACTGCATCGCTAGCAAACCAAGTTTGCTAGTCTCTAAGGGGCCACAGGTCTCTGACACCAGGCACTGCATCGCTAGCAAACCAGGTTTGCTAGTCTCTAAGGGCCACAGGTCTCTGACACCAGGCACTGCATCTCTAGCAAACCAAGTTTGCTAGTCTCTAAGGGGCCACAGGTCTCTGACACAAGGCACTGCATCGCTAGCAAACCAAGTTTGCTAGTCTCTAAGGGGCCACAGGTCTCTGACACAAGGCACTGCATCGCTAGCAAACCAGGTTTGCTAGTCTCTAAGGGGCCACAGGCCTGACACCAGGCACTGCATCGCTAGCAAACCAGGTTTGCTAGTCTCTAAGGGGCCACAGGCCTGACACCAGGCACTGCATCGCTAGCAAACCAGGTTTGCTAGTCTCTAAGGGGCCACAGGCCTGACACCAGGCACTGCATCTCTAGCAAACCAGGTTTGCTAGTCTCTAAGGGGCCACAGGCCTCTGACACCAGGCACTGCATCTCTAGCAAACCAGGTTTGCTAGTCTCTAAGGGGCCACAGGCCTCTGACACCAGGCACTGCATCTCTAGCAAACCAGGTTTGCTAGTCTCTAAGGGGCCACAGGCCTCTGACACCAGGCACTGCATCTCTAGCAAACCACGTTTGCTAGTCTCTAAGGGGCCACAGGTCTCTGACACAAGGCACTGCATCTCTAGCAAACCAGGTTTGCTAGTCTCTAAGAGGCCACAGGTCTGTGACACAAGGCACTGCATCTCTAGCAAACCAGGTTTGCTAGTCTCTAAGGGGCCACAGGTCTGTGACACAAGGCACTGCATCTCTAGCAAACCAGGTTTGCTAGTCTCTAAGGGGCCACAGGCCTGTGACACAAGGCACTGCATCGCTAGCAAACCAGGTTTGCTAGTCTCTAAGGGGCCACAGGCCTGTGACACAAGGCACTGCATCGCTAGCAAACCAAGTTTGCTAGTCTCTAAGGGGCCACAGGCCTGTGACACAAGGCACTGCATCGCTAGCAAACCAAGTTTGCTAGTCTCTAAGGGGCCACAGGCCTGTGACACAAGGCACTGCATCGCTAGCAAACCAAGTTTGCTAGTCTCTAAGGGGCCACAGGTCTCTGACACAAGGCACTGCATCGCTAGCAAACCAAGTTTGCTAGTCTCTAAGGGGCCACAGGTCTCTGACACAAGGCACTGCATCGCTAGCAAACCAGGTTTGCTAGTCTCTAAGGGGCCACAGGCCTGTGACACAAGGCACTGCATCGCTAGCAAACCAGGTTTGCTAGTCTCTAAGGGGCCACAGGTCTCTGACACAAGGCACTGCATCTCTAGCAAACCAAGTTTGCTAGTCTCTAAGGGGCCACAGGTCTCTGACACAAGGCACTGCATCTCTAGCAAACCAAGTTTGCTAGTCTCTAAGGGGCCACAGGTCTCTGACACAAGGCACTGCATCGCTAGCAAACCAAGTTTGCTAGTCTCTAAGGGGCCACAGGTCTGACACCAGGCACTGCATCTCTAGCAAACCAAGTTTGCTAGTCTCTAAGGGGCCACAGGCCTGACACCAGGCACTGCATCTCTAGCAAACCAGGTTTGCTAGTCTCTAAGGGGCCACAGGCCTGACACCAGGCACTGCATCTCTAGCAAACCAGGTTTGCTAGTCTCTAAGGGGCCACAGGCCTGACACCAGGCACTGCATCTCTAGCAAACCAGGTTTGCTAGTCTCTAAGGGGCCACAGGCCTGACACCAGGCACTGCATCTCTAGCAAACCAGGTTTGCTAGTCTCTAAGGGGCCACAGGCCTGACACAAGGCACTGCATCGCTAGCAAACCAAGTTTGCTAGTCTCTAAGGGGCCACAGGTCTCTGACACCAGGTACTGCATCGCTAGCAAACCAAGTTTGCTAGTCTCTAAGGGCCACAGGTCTCTGACACCAGGCACTGCATCTCTAGCAAACCAAGTTTGCTAGTCTCTAAGGGGCCACAGGCCTGACACCAGGCACTGCATCTCTAGCAAACCAGGTTTGCTAGTCT
Organism: Chrysemys picta bellii; assembly: GCF_011386835.1. Classification (NCBI taxonomy): domain Eukaryota; kingdom Metazoa; phylum Chordata; order Testudines; family Emydidae; genus Chrysemys; species Chrysemys picta. The sequence goes on along the minus strand of NW_027052817.1, from coordinate 2,454 downwards.
CTAAGGGGCCACAGGCCTGACACAAGGCACTGCATCTCTAGCAAACCAGGTTTGCTAGTCTCTAAGGGGCCACAGGCCTCTGACACAAGGCACTGAATCGCTAGCAAACCAGGTTTGCTAGTCTCTAAGGGGCCACAGGTCTCTGACACAAGGCACTGCATCGCTAGCAAACCAAGTTTGCTAGTCTCTAAGGGGCCACAGGTCTCTGACACAAGGCACTGCATCGCTAGCAAACCAAGTTTGCTAGTCTCTAAGGGGCCACAGGTCTCTGACACAAGGCACTGCATCGCTAGCAAACCAAGTTTGCTAGTCTCTAAGGGGCCACAGGTCTCTGACACAAGGCACTGCATCGCTAGCAAACCAAGTTTGCTAGTCTCTAAGGGGCCACAGGTCTCTGACACAAGGCACTGCATCGCTAGCAAACCAGGTTTGCTAGTCTCTAAGGGGCCACAGGCCTGACACCAGGCACTGCATCGCTAGCAAACCAGGTTTGCTAGTCTCTAAGGGGCCACAGGCCTGACACCAGGCACTGCATCGCTAGCAAACCAGGTTTGCTAGTCTCTAAGGGGCCACAGGCCTGACACCAGGCACTGCATCTCTAGCAAACCAGGTTTGCTAGTCTCTAAGGGGCCACAGGCCTCTGACACCAGGCACTGCATCTCTAGCAAACCAGGTTTGCTAGTCTCTAAGGGGCCACAGGCCTCTGACACCAGGCACTGCATCTCTAGCAAACCAGGTTTGCTAGTCTCTAAGGGGCCACAGGCCTCTGACACCAGGCACTGCATCTCTAGCAAACCACGTTTGCTAGTCTCTAAGGGGCCACAGGTCTCTGACACAAGGCACTGCATCTCTAGCAAACCAAGTTTGCTAGTCTCTAAGGGGCCACAGGTCTCTGACACAAGGCACTGCATCTCTAGCAAACCAAGTTTGCTAGTCTCTAAGGGGCCACAGGTCTCTGACACCAGGCACTGCATCTCTAGCAAACCAAGTTTGCTAGTCTCTAAGGGGCCACAGGTCTCTGACACAAGGCACTGCATCTCTAGCAAACCAAGTTTGCTAGTCTCTAAGGGGCCACAGGTCTCTGACACAAGGCACTGCATCGCTAGCAAACCAAGTTTGCTAGTCTCTAAGGGGCCACAGGTCTGACACCAGGCACTGCATCTCTAGCAAACCAGGTTTGCTAGTCTCTAAGGGGCCACAGGCCTGACACCAGGCACTGCATCTCTAGCAAACCAGGTTTGCTAGTCTCTAAGGGGCCACAGGCCTGACACCAGGCACTGCATCTCTAGCAAACCAGGTTTGCTAGTCTCTAAGGGGCCACAGGCCTGACACCAGGCACTGCATCTCTAGCAAACCAGGTTTGCTAGTCTCTAAGGGGCCACAGGCCTGACACCAGGCACTGCATCTCTAGCAAACCAGGTTTGCTAGTCTCTAAGGGGCCACAGGCCTGACACAAGGCACTGCATCGCTAGCAAACCAAGTTTGCTAGTCTCTAAGGGGCCACAGGTCTCTGACACCAGGCACTGCATCGCTAGCAAACTTGGTTTGCTAGTCTCTAAGGGGCCACAGGCCTGACACCAGGCACTGCATCTCTAGCAAACCAGGTTTGCTAGTCTCTAAGGGGCCACAGGCCTGACACCAGGCACTGCATCTCTAGCAAACCAGGTTTGCTAGTCTCTAAGGGGCCACAGGCCTGACACCAGGCACTGCATCGCTAGCAAACCAAGTTTGCTAGTCTCTAAGGGGCCACAGGTCTCTGACACCAGGCACTGCATCGCTAGCAAACCAAGTTTGCTAGTCTCTAAGGGGCCACAGGTCTCTGACACCAGGCACTGCATCGCTAGCAAACCAGGTTTGCTAGTCTCTAAGGGCCACAGGTCTCTGACACCAGGCACTGCATCTCTAGCAAACCAAGTTTGCTAGTCTCTAAGGGGCCACAGGTCTCTGACACAAGGCACTGCATCTCTAGCAAACCAAGTTTGCTAGTCTCTAAGGGGCCACAGGTCTCTGACACAAGGCACTGCATCGCTAGCAAACCAAGTTTGCTAGTCTCTAAGGGGCCACAGGTCTGACACCAGGCACTGCATCTCTAGCAAACCAGGTTTGCTAGTCTCTAAGGGGCCACAGGCCTGACACCAGGCACTGCATCTCTAGCAAACCAGGTTTGCTAGTCTCTAAGGGGCCACAGGCCTGACACCAGGCACTGCATCTCTAGCAAACCAGGTTTGCTAGTCTCTAAGGGGCCACAGGCCTGACACCAGGCACTGCATCTCTAGCAAACCAGGTTTGCTAGTCTCTAAGGGGCCACAGGCCTGACACAAGGCACTGCATCTCTAGCAAACCAGGTTTGCTAGTCTCTAAGGGGCCACAGGTCTCTGACACAAGGCACTGCATCGCTAGCAAACCAGGTTTGCTAGTCTCTAAGGGGCCACAGGTCTCTGACACAAGGCACTG